>NC_069502.1:647325634-647625634 GCF_027579735.1 Bombina bombina | reverse complement strand
ATTGACTATAAAAACACAGTCCCAGCACAGAGGATAAAACCCAGGACGTGTCCAAAATAGTAGGGGGAGCAAGCAGAAGCTGAGTCAATATCCAGGACAGAGGTCAGCAACGAGCGGGCAAAAGATAGTACAGAATCGGTAGGCAAAGAGTAACAAAATCCAGGCAAAAGGTAAAAACACTTCCATGCAAAGACAGACAGTATTGTGGTCCAAAGGAGAGGTAAAAAACAAAGTCAGCAACAATTTCAGCCAAGAAAGTCTCTCAGGATAATCACACCCAGGAAAAGATCCTATACACAGGCACACACAGGAAGCTGCTTTTATAGGCTGTTGATTGAGTAACTACCTGCAGCTGGCAGGCAGGTGGAACCAGAGGCACACCGTGCACCTGGTGTATAACCATAATGGAGGAGAGGCAGGATACTTGTAAAGCATTCTCCTATTCGGATATGGAAGCAGCAAGAATTACCACCCTCACTAAGGGCTCAAGAGAATTCCTGAAAATAGCTCCTTCAGAAACTTCATCAAATGAATTAGAGAAACTATCTAAAAAACATTTAGCATATGACTTACACGCTACTAATCTGGCTGAATATCATTGTGTTAAGCGGATACCCAGAGGTTTGCGTATGAATGCCAGACCAACACTTATGAAAAATAATCAGGATTACTGTAATAGATTTGAGCAAATTTTAAACAAATGCTCTATGGACATTATCGTGTTAACTGTGGAGTGCCTAAATAAAGAAATAGAGGAACAAAATTAGCTGAGATGGAAAAAGATCTGAAAAAGGCATTACCTGCAGATGACTTCGACAAAATCATGCTGGAAATAAATAATAAAATCAAAGACCTGAAGAAAATCATAGAAGAGCATAAACGCTCCAAATTTGCCAGTGATGAGCTCGATTACTCCTCAGAGAGAGTGTACAGATGGCGTTTTAACCCTGAAGGCACAAGAAGGAGGTATACGCAACATGCGCAGAGACGTCAAGGACGTAACCAGGCGCAGACCAGCAGCGGCACCGGATCATCATATAGCTCGCCCGGGGAATCAGATCTCGAAAGAAACGAGGAGGCAGCAAATATCGGCACAAGCCCTGGAAAAGACACCAAGAAGAAAACGGTCAGACAACTTCGGTCTGGGCGGCACAATTAGAGCCATTGGAGACCTCTGGGGTAACCACTTTAAGCTATGGAACTAAATACGGTAATGTAAAAGTAAGGAGTGATGTCAATAATGTTAATAATGTGATCAACATTTCTAAACATATTCTGAAGGAAGATGAAATGGAACTTTTGAATAAAGGACTTTCCTTTTGCCCTCAAAAGAACTGCAATTTTTTTCAATTGCATAAGGACTTGTTCAGATTTTTTAGAACACTAAAGCTTAAAACCTTTAATTGGGATAATAAAATAATATCTGCAAATGAGAGTCCTACGATTCATTTAAATCAATTTGGGCTTAAAAAGAAAAGCCATTTCAATCCTGGGTCTGTTAATCATAGTATAGAAACTTATATATCATTAGTTCAGAATGACATCTCTAAATTGCAAGTTCAAACTGAGCAGCATAGGCTTAAAATTAACAGATATACACCTAGGATTAGTAACACCACCAAAAACATCAGCTTACTTTACAAAACCTTCAAAAACAGCAAGATATCATTTTTAAGAGAGCTGATAAGGGTGGAGCTGTAATTGTATTGGATAAAATGAATATATTTTTGAAATTAAAAAACAACTCAGCGATAATAAAGTATATCAGAAATTGCCTTTTAACCCTGTATTCAAAATTCAGAAAGAAATAGAAAATGTGATCTCTGATGCTGTTAAAAATAACATCATAGGGAAAGATGTAGCTTCTTTTTTGATAAATGACAAACCATGTACCCCGGTTATCTATGTTCTGCCAAAAGTGCATAAGTGTTTAGCTACGCCACCTGGTCGCCCGATAGTAGCAAGCACTAATTCAGTTTTCACGAATATAACTATATTCTGAGACAAAATACTTCGCCCATATGTAGAATTATCTAATTCCTTTGTTAAAAACACAGGAGATTTTCTACTTAAGTTGGACTCTTTAGCCATCCCCACTTCTAAGTTTATTATCTATAGCTTAGATGTTGAAAGTTTATACACTAATATTAAACATACCAGTGGGATAGATTCAGTTAAAGTCACTTTAGAGTCTGATAACAAATACAATAATGCTCAAACTGGCTTTTTTGTTCAATTACTAACAATTATTCTATATGGGAACTATTTTATGTTTCAGGATGACTTCTTTCTTCAGCTCCAAGGTACTGCTATGGGTTCCAACGTCGCTCCCAACTATGCCAATATCTTTATGAATTTATATGAAGAAAGGTATGTTCATTCTAATAATTTGTTTATTTGATATGGTGCCACATGGTGGCGCTATATCGACGATATATTCGGGGTATGGTTGGGCGACGTTGGAACCCTAATTAATTTTGGTAATGAACTAAATATAGCTACCAGTAAAATTAAATTCAAACTAATCTGGAGTGAAGAACATATAGATTTTCTTGATGTCAGAGTCATCAAAATGGGCAATTTATTTAGTACTGATTTATTCAGAAAAAGCACTGACCGTAATAGTCTGCTTAGGTATGAAAGTGCTCACCCACCCTCTCTTATTAAAAGTCTTCCTCACAGCCAAATGTTAAGGGTACGAAAAATTGTCTCAGATGAGGTTATAATTAACACTAGATTAAAAGAAATGGGTGAAAGATTTAAAGAGAGAGGATATCCAGAAACATTAATAAATGATGAGATAGACATTGTGAAATCTATCCCTAGGGTTAATTTATTAAAATCTAAAACTAGTAAGATGGCTGAATTGAGTAAACCCTTTAATAAGGATAGGCTTATCTTTGTATCAGAATATAATGCTCAAAGTAAGGAAATTGTGCGAATTATTAATAAACACTGGATCGTTTTAGCAAACTGTAACCCCAATATACAAGAATTTAGAGTAAATCCTATGCCTGCATATAAAAGGGGTACTAATACCCAGACTAAATTAGTTAAAGCAAAAGTAGGCTCTAAGTTAAAAAACAATATACGTTACTTGTCATCTAAAAATGTGGGCACCTTTGCGTGTCTAAGTTGCTCATGTTGTAATAACGTCACTAAAGGTCCAGTATTTTATCATCCCCACACTGGTAAGAAATATACTATTAAGGGTTATTTTACCTGTTTAACCACTTACATTATATATATGATTAAATGTCCATGTGGTAGAGTTTATATTGGTGAATCGACAAGATGCGCAAAAGATCGCATCATTGAGCATAAAAGTAATATCCGCACAGGTAATCTGAAAGCTCCAGTAGCTAATCATTTCTTAAAAATGGGACATTCCATCAGCCAACTTAAGTTTCAAATTATTGATCATGTAAAACTACCTCGTAGAGGAGGTGATAGAGAACTACTCCTCAAGCAAAGGGAATCATTTTGGATTTTTGAATTAGGTACTCTTGAACCCAGAGGATTAAATGAAGATTGGGATTTATCAATTTTTTTGTAACAATAACGGTTTGATTATGTATATCAGATTTTATAATATAATATTGCATCTAAATATCCCAATGATTTATAGTAATTACTTGTTGCTTTTTTAATAGATTTATATACTAGTAGTTTTGTATATTAGAAGTTATTGTATTATATATGTAAAAGGTAGAAGTAAATGGAAGGGTTAATTTCTCCACAGTGCCACCTAGTGGTATGTATGTATATAAAGGAGTAAAGTTTGTTTGTTAAGGTAAGGCATGAGGAAAGGATAAGATTCTGAAATGTCGCCTGTCTGTTTTTTGCCTCTGTTGATTAATTTATAAATATTTTTCTGCTGTCACCTTGCCACTCTTTCTTCAGGTGGAACCAGAGGGCCGGCCAGAGCAGATAGTAAAATAAGCGGTTCTAATGCAAAAATCTGATTCCTCCAGTGGCTCAGGCAAAAGACAACCAGCCAGAGACCAGAGGTCCCAGGATCAACTCCAGACATAGGACATGCATACTTTGCAATGCTAACACCATGGCTGTTCCTCAAATTTGTTTATAGAATACTTTATCAAATCAAAAATAGTTATTTGTGAGAATAAATGTCATACAATGACATAGGAATTCTCTATGTTCCTTGCTTGGAAAATCCCAATTGGTTAAAATATTTTTGACCCTTTTTATGCCTTCCTCCGGGTCTAATACAGTGTATAATGATTTATGTCCACCGTAACCAACAGCCAATTTGGATTCCATTTTACATCTTGCAATATTTTAATCAGATTTGTACTATCTTTTAGATAGGATTTAGTTTCTGGTACAATTGTTTGCAAGAGCAAATCCACATATAAGGAGAGATTTGCTGTCATTGAACCAATGCCAGATATAATTGGTCTACCTGGTGGATGTTCGATATTCTTGTGAATTTTTGGCTTATGGTAAAATATTGGTATTGTTGTTTTTTTTGTGTACAGAAACTTATATTCATCCTTACATAGAATATTTTGTTCAAGTCCTATAGTGTGGAGGTTATTTAGCTGTATTACTAGATCTGTTGTTGGATCTTTTTTTATAATCCAATAGAAATTCTCATTAGACAAAAGTGTGATTTGCTAAATTTCTATAGGCCTAGATTTAGAGTTGGGCGGTAGCCGTGAAAACCAGCTTTAGAGGCTCCTAACGCTGGTTTTGGGCTACCGCCGGTATTTGGAGTCAGTCAGGAAAGGGTCTAACGCTCACTTTCCAGCCGCGACTTTTCCATACCGCAGATCCCCTTACGTCAATTGCGTATCCTATCTTTTCAATGGGATCTTCCTAACGCCGGTATTTAGAGTCGTGGCTGAAGTGAGCGTTAGAAATCTAACGACAAGACTCCAGCCGCAGAAAAAAGTCAGTAGTTAAGAGCTTTCTGGGCTAACGCCGGTTCATAAAGCTCTTAACTACTGTGCTCTAAAGTACACTAACACCCATAAACTACCTATGTACCCCTAAACCGAGGTCCCCCCACATCGCCGCCACTCTATTAAAATTTTTTAACCCTTAATCTGCCGCTCCGTACACTGCCGCCAACTACGTTATCCCTATGTACCCCTAATCTGCTGCCCCTAACACCGCCGACCCCTATATTATATTTATTAACCCCTAATCTGCCGCCCCCGCTATCGCTGACCCCTGCATATTATTATTAACCCCTAATCAGCCGCTCCGTACACCACCGCCACCTACATTATAGCTATGTACCCCTAATCTGCTGCCCCTAACACCGCCGACCCCTATATTATATTTATTAACCCCTAATCTGCCCCCCTCAACGTCGCTTCCACCTGCCTACACTTATTAACCCCTAATCTGCCGAGCGGACCGCACCGCTACTATAATAAAGTTATTAACCCCTAATCCACCTCACCCCCGCCTCAATAACCCTATAATAAATAGTATTAACCCCTAATCTGCCCTCCCTAACATCGCCGACACCTAACTTCAATTATTAACCCCTAATCTGCCGACCGAATCTCGCCGCTACTGTAATAAATGTATTAACCCCTAAAGCTAAGTCTAACCCTAACACTAACACCCCCCTAAGTTAAATATAATTTAAATCTAACGAAATAAATTAACTCTTATTAAATAAATTATTCCTATTTAAAGCTAAATACTTACCTGTAAAATAAACCCTAATATAGCTACAGGTAACTTTGTATTTATTTTAACCAGGTACAATAGCTATTAAATAGTTAAGAACTATTTAATAGTTACCTAGTTAAAATAATTACAAATTTACCTGTAAAAAAAATCCTAACCTAAGTTACAATTAAACCTAACACTACACTATCAATAAATAAATTAAATAAAATACCTACAATTACCTACAATTAAACCTAACACTACACTATCAATAAATAAATTAAATAAAATACCTACAATTACCTACAATTAAACCTAACACTACACTATCAATAAATGAATTAAATACAATACCTACAAATAACTACAATTAAATAAACTGACTAAAGTACAAAAAATAAAAAAGAACTAAGTTACAAAAAATAATTTTTTTTTACAAACATTAGAAAAATATTACAACAATTTTAAACTAATTACACCTACTCTAAGCCCCCTAATAAAATAACAAAGCCCCCCAAAATAAAAAAATGCCCTACCCTATTCTAAATTACAAAAGTTAAAAGCTCTTTTACCTTACCAGCCCTGAACAGGGCCCTTTGCGGGGCATGCCCCAAAGAATTCAGCTCTTTTGCCTGTAAAAAAACACATACAATACCCCCCCAACATCCGATCAGCCAATAGAATGCGAGCTCAATCTGACTGGCTGATCGGATCAGCCAATCGGATTGAACTTGATTCTGATTGGCTGATTCCATCAGCCAATCAGAATTTTCCTACCTTAATTCTGATTGGCTGATAGAATCCTATCAGCCAATCGGAATTCGAGGGACGCCATCTTGGATGACGTCCCTTAAAGGAACCGTCATTCTTCAATTGGACGTCGTCGGAAGAAGATTGATCCGCGCTGGAGGTCTTCACGATGGAGCCGTTCCTCATCGGATGAAGATAGAAGATGCCGCTTGGATAAAGATGGTTGCCGGTCTGGATCGCCTCTTCTTCTCGGATAGGATGAAGACTTTGGAGCCTCTTCTGGACCTCTTCAGCCGCAGGATTATGGATCGCCAGCCCCCGCTTGGGTTGGATGAAGATTTTGGAGCCAGGACCGATCGGTGATACCCGTTGATGTGAAGATAAGGTAGGAAGATCTTCAGGGGCTTAGTGTTAGGTTTATTTAAGGGGGGTTTGGGTTAGATTAGGGGTATGTGGGTGGTGGGTTGTAATGTTGGGGGGGGAGTATTGTATGTGTTTTTTTACAGGCAAAAGAGCTGAATTTCTTGGGGCATGCCCCGCAAAGGGCCCTGTTCAGGGCTGGTAAGGTAAAAGAGCTTTGAACTTTTGTAATTTAGAATAGGGTAGGGCATTTTTTTATTTTGGGGGGCTTTGTAATTTCATTAGGGGGCTTAGAGTAGGTGTAATTAGTTTAAAATTGTTATATTTTTCTAATGTTTGTAAATATTTTTTTATTTTTTGTAACTTAGTTCTTTTTTATTTTTTGTACTTTAGTTAGTTTATTTAATTGTAGTTATTTGAAGGTATTGTATTTAATTAATGTATTGATAGTGTAGTGTTAGGTTTAATTGTAGGCAATTGTAGGTATTTTATTTAATTTATTTATTGATAGTGTAGTGTTAGGTTTAATTGTAACTTAGGTTAGGATTTATTTTACAGGTAATTTTGTAATTATTTTAACTATTTTAGCTATTAAATAGTTCTTAACTATTTAATAGCTATTGTACCTGGTTAAAATAAATACAAAGTTACCTGTAAAATAAATATAAATCCTAAAATAGCTATAATATAATTATAATTTATATTGTAGCTATATTAGGGTTTATTTTACAGGTAAGTATTTAGCTTTAAATAGGAATAATTTATTTAATAAGAGTTAATTTATTTCGTTAGATTTAAATTATATTTAATTTAGGGGGGTGTTAGGGTTAAAGTTAGACTTAGCTTTAGGGGTTAATAAATTTGTTAGAGTAGCGGTGAGCTCCTGTCGGCAGATTAGGGGTTAATACTTGAAGTTAGGTGTTGGCAATGTTAGGGAGGGCAGATTAGGGGTTAATACTATTTATTATAGGGTTATTGAGGCGGGAGTGAGGCGGATTAGGGGTTAATACATTTATTATAGTAGCGCTCAGGTCCGGTCGGCAGATTAGGGGTTAATAAGTGTAGTTAGGTGGAGGCGACGTTGGGGGCGGCAGATTAGGGGTTAATAAATATAATATAGGGGTCGGCGATGTTAGGGCAGCAGATTAGGGGTACATAGGGATAATGTAGGTGGCGGGGGTGTACGGAGCGGAAGATTAGGGGTTAAAAATAATATGCAGGGGTCAGCGATAGCGGGGGCGGCAGATTAGGGGTTAATAAGTGTAAGGTTAGGGGTGTTTAGACTCGGGGTACATGTTAGAGTGTTAGGTGCAGACGTAGGAAGTGTTTCCACATAGAAAACAATGGGGCTGCGTTAGGAGCTGAACGCGGCTTTTTTGCAGGTGTTAGGTTGTTTTCAGCTCAAACAGCCCCATTGTTTTCTATGGGGGAATCATGCACGAGCACGTTTTTGAAGCTGGCCGCGTCCGTAAGCACCGCTGGTATCGAGAGCTGAAGTTGCGGTAAATATGCTATACGCTCCTTTTTTGGAGCCTAACGCAGCCATTCTGTGAACTCTAAATACCAGCGGTATTTAAAAGGTGCGGCCAGAAAAAAGCACGCGTAGCTAACGCACCCCTTTGGCCGCAGAACTCTAAATCTAGGCGATAGTCTTCTATATTTTGTATAACAACCCCTCCTCCTTTGTCTACTTGTCTTATTATTATAATATCGTTGTTGTTTAGGTCTTGTAATCCTTTGATTTCGTAAATTGATAAATTTCCTAGATTGGTTTGTTTTATGTCTTATATTTTTTATGTTGTTATTTTTGTTTTCCAAAATTTAATTTTCTTTTGTTTATATCTATAATATCTATTAGATTACTCATAACTGTCGATTTATATAGCTCTAGATGATAACCTTTAGACTGAACAGGGTTAAAAGTTGAGGTTTTCTTTAAATTGGTTTTAACGTTTATACTGTCAGTATTTCCATTACTCTCCATATTTAAATTTTCTAGTGTATAAAGATCAAATGGGTTAATTTTTGTATTTTCATTTTTATCCCATGCCTTACATATGTTTTCATTTCCAATTTTCCTCATTTGGATTTCAAAGAATCTTGCCATAGTTAACTTTCTTGTATATTTATGAAAATCTATGAAAAGATTAAATGGGTTAGAAGTCGCAGAATGCACAAAATTTAGACCTTTCTTTAATAAGTTTATTTGGCTGACAGTTAAAATCACTAATGATAAATTAAATATGCCAAATGTCCTTAAATCAGTATTGTCAAGTTCCCTTATTAGCCTATTGTGTCGTCTAATTTGCTCTGTTCTTCTTCCTCGCTTACCTCTATACTGGCACATTCTTCCATCACATGTTCTTTTATCTCTTTTTGTAGAGACAAATCCATCTTTTTCTTTTTGAATTTGCTCTATTGGGTTAGCCAGTTTTTTTAATTAGAGGGTGCTTCTTCGCATTTCCTTTTTTGGTTGTGACTCAAATTTCCTCCTGTAATGATGATACCATTAGATGAAATTTCTTCAAGAATTTTATAACGGTTGCTGTTGTTTCCTATATATTTAATTTTACCATTATGATTAAAATTTGAGGAATGTTCTTTATTACTCTCTCTTCTATTTATTGGAGATGTTTGTTTATGACTATTATTGCTCTTTTTCCTTTTATATACAAACTCTCATTCACTATCTAAATCACAGTCGTCATGTCTGGGAGGGATATTTTCAAAGTGTTTTGATTTATTAGGTTTTTTAGCAGAAGTCAAATTTGGTTTTATGCCAACTTCTGAAGTTGACTTTTAGGTATTTGTCCTGTTTATTAGTGTTCTAATTAGACATGTGCGCCGCTAAAAAATTGTTTAGTTTTGTTTTGTTTTGATTAGTTAAATAAATTATTTTTTTTGGCAAATTAGTTTAGTTAAGTTTTAAAAAAAATTTGTTTCGGCAAATTAGTTAAGTTAATCGTTTTTTCGGATCTGTTGTTTTTTTCGGATCCATTTTTTATTCATATACATTATTCTATTCTGAAGTTTAGAAATAAATGATTTAATTTAACTTAACTAAAATGCCGGTGATTGCCGAAACAAAATTATCTAAAACCGCCACTGTCACCCACATCGCCAACACTAAATAAAGCTATTAACCCCTAAACTGCCGTCCCACCACATCACTATCACTACCTAAACCTATTAACCCCTAAATTGCACCCCCCCACATTGCCGACACTAACTAAATCACTAAATAAAGCTATTTACTCCTAAACCGCCGTTCCCCGAAATCACCAACACTAACTAAACCTATTAACCACTAAAACGCTGTCCCACACATCGCCAACACTAACTAAATCACTAAATAAAGCTATTAACCCCTAAACCGCCATTCCCCCGAAATCGCCGACACTAACTAAACCTATTAACCCCTAAAGTTACAAATATTAACTAACTACCTATTTAAAAATAAATAAAAACTTAACTGTGAAATAAAAATAAAATCTAAGCTTACACTAATAAAACCTAACATTACTAAAAATAAAAAAACTAACATTACTAAAAATAAAAAAACCTAAGATTACTAAAAAATTATAACTACAATTACAAAAAATAATAAACACTAAAATTGCAAAAAATAAAAAAAACTACCATGACAAATAATAACAAACAAAATTATCCAAAACAATAAAAATTATTCCTATTTTTAATACCCCGTTTTAAAGAATAAGAACCCACCCCAAAATAAAAAACCTAATCTATAATAGACTATCAAGGGACCTTAAAGGGCCTTTTGTAGGGCATTGCCCTAAAGTTAACAGCTCTTTTGCAAAAAATAAAAACAAACACCCACTAACATTACAAACCCCACAGCCTAAATCCACAAAATAAAAATAAACCTAATCTACCCATTGCCCCGAAAAGTGCATTTGTATGGGCATTGTCCTTAAAAGGGCATTCAGCTCTTTTACGGCCCATTCAAAATAAAAAATCCCTATTCTAAAAAAAGTTAAACATCAGTTTTTCTAAAACATTATAACAAACACCTCTTAACATTACAAACCCACAAAATAAAAAAAAAACTAACTAAAATAACCTAATCTACCCATTGCCCTGAAAAGGGCATCTGAATGGGCATTGCCCTTAAAAGGGCATTCAGCTATTTTACTGCCCTTAAAAGGGCATTTAGCTCTTTTTCTGCCAGCCCTAACTTAAAAAAAAGACCACCCCCAAAAAACTCCTAAAAAGCCCCACTAACCCCAAAATCGGTACTCACAGTTGCTGAAGTCCGGCGATAGATCTTCATCACAGCGGTGAAGCATCTTCATCCAGGCGGCTCTATCTTCATCCATCACGGGACTGACATCTTCTTTATCCCTGTGGATGCGGAGCGGTCGATGCGTGGAGGCGGAGGTTTTGGCGGAAGTCCAGACAGAGGTTAATATAGTTTAATTTAGGTTGTTGCGATGTGGGGGCCGGCAGTTTAGTTTTTAATAGGTTTAGTTAGTGTCGGCGATGTTTGGGAACTGCGGTTTAGGGGTTAATAGGTTTAGTTCATTTTGGCGATGTTTGAGAATGGCGGTTTAGGGGTTAATAGGTTTAGTTAGTGTCAGCGAAGTTTGGGAATGGCGGTTTAGGGGTTAGTAGGTTTAGTTAGCATCGGCGATGTTGGGGAATGGCGGTTTAGGGGTCAATAGCTTTATTTAGTGATTTAGTTAGTGTCGGCAATGTCGGGGAACTGCGGTTTAGGGGTTAATAGGTTTAGTTTGTGTCAGTGATGTTTGGGAATGGCAGTTTAGGGGTTAATAGGTTTAGTTTTTGTTGGCGATGTTTGGGAACGGCGGTTTAGGGGTAAATAGCTTTATTTAGTGAATTAGTTAGTGTTGGCGATGTCGGGGAACTGCGGTTTAGATTAGAACAATGAAAAATTCCGAATATAAATGATGGATCCGAAAATTCGTAAACTGATTTATTCATTTTAGGAATTTTTCGTTATTTTCCGATTCGGAAATTCGGATGTATTCAAATCTTTGAATTGGCCAAAATTTAGCCGAAAACAAAATTCGGCTGAAACTAAACGCACATGTCTAGTTCTGATTCATTCGAAGATTTTTGGGTTGTTTTTGGTGTTGAATTTTATTATTGTCTTTACTGGTAATTACTGCATTTGATTTTGGTTTTGAATATTCTTTATTTAATTTTGACCAATTATACTTTTTATTTTCAATGTAATCTTTTACATCTCTTTGATATTTTTGCTGTTTCCTGCCAGGGTGTTATTCACCCCTGGGACGTGTCTCACTGTGAAGTGGATGTTTTATTGCAGGCATCTCAAAACTAGGTGACGCATGTATGTAACCACCACTGGGGAGGATGCCGACAGTCTGTTAATTGAAAAAACAATGCTGACGTTGTCAGTCCAAAAAACTATGTATCAGTCCCTCAGGGAAGGACCCCATAATTCCACCTCTACCACGATCGGAAAAAGCTCTAATAGCATTAGGTTCTTTGTCAATCCCACCTGAATCCATGATGTGGGCCATGGCTCAGCGCTCCATTTCCCTTGAGGTATGCACCATAGCTGAACACGCCGGCTGCATCAGTGAAGAGGTGGATGGCCTGACTAGAAGCATAAAGCAAGCGCCATAGCAGCGTCCCGTTAAAGTGTCTAAGAAAGTGTTCCCACACCCTTAGATCTGCGTGCATTTGGGCGATAAGCTTAGCTTCCATCCTCCTTATGAACGCCTGACCAATGGGTATTACTTTGCTTGCAACACTGAGTAGACCGAAGATTGACTGCAATTCCTTTCACTTATGGTTTGCGCTGCAGCCGCTTCCGTGACTGCTGCAAGCATCTTTGAACTTTCTCTGCTGGGAGGCAACAGAGCCTTGCAGCAGTGTCTATTTCTATGCCCAAGAATGTTAACCTGGTGCATGGTCCCTGCGTCTTATTTTCTGCTAGGGGTACCCCAAATTCTGCCATCAGTTCCCTCATTACCAACAACAGCCTAGCACATTCCTGTGAATTGGTGCTACCCACCAGCAGGAAGTCATCAAGGTAATGCACCACAGCACCCCCTCCCGCTGCCATGACCACCGCCCAGTGCAAGAATATGCTAAAGGCCTCAAAGTATGCACAGTATATTGAGCACCCCATCGGGAGACATTTGTCAATGTAATAGTGCCCCTCAAATTTGCAACCCTTCAGCCCGAACGATGAGGGGTGTATGGGAAGCAATATGAAGGCGGACTCTATGTAGATCTTAGCTAACAGTGCATGTGGGCCGGCCCCCTTGACTAACTCTAAAGCTTGGTCGAATGACTGATAGCTGACCAAACTCACGTCCGGATCAGTAGCGTCATTCACAGAGCTACCTCTTTCAGGGTTGCTGTATTGATTCTCTGTTAAAGTAACATTGTCTGTTTCAGTATACTAGTTAGCTTACCAAGCTAATTTATAAATTATTTGCTTTGCAAGGGTTGCATTTTTAAAAAAAAAAGAATATAACTTTATTTCTAGCATTCCATTTTTTTTTTTTTTAATTTTCTGTCTGTGTGGGTAATTAGGGGTGGGATTATTTTCATCTGTGTGGGCCTTGCAAGCCTATAAATTTAGCACATTTACTCTGGGAGCTTGCTCTTTCAGGGTTGCTGTACTGATTCTCTGTTAAAGTAACATTGTCTGTTTAAGTATAATAGTTAGCTAACCAAGCTAATTTATAAATTATTTGCTTTGCAATGGTTGCATTTTTTTTAAAAAAAGGAAATTACTTTATTTCTAGCATTCAATTTTTTTTTTCTGTCTGTGTGGGTAATTAGGGGTGGGATTATTTTCACCTGTGTGGGCCTTGCAAGCCTATAAATTTAGCACATTTACTCTGGGAGCTTGCTCTTTCAGGGTTGCTGTATTGATTCTCTGTTAAAGTAACATTGTCTGTTTAAGTATAATAGTTAGCTAACCAAGCTAATTTATAAATTATTTGCTTTGCAAGGGTTGCATTTTTTAAAAAAAAGAAAATAACTTTATTTCTAGCATTCCATTTTTTTTTCTGTCTGTGTGGGTAATTAGGGGTGGGATTATTTTCACCTTTGTGGGCCTTGCAAGCCTATACATTTAGCACATTTACTCTGGGAGCTTGCTCTTTCATGGTTGCTGTATTGATTCTCTGTTAAAGTAACATTGTCTGTTTAAGTATAATAGTTAGCTAACCAAGCTAATTTATAAATGATTTGCTTTGCAAGGGTTGCATTTTTTTAAAAAAAGGAAATAACTTTATTTCTAGCATTCAATTTTTTTTTCTGTCTGTGTGGGTAATTAGGGTGGGATTATTTTCCCCTGTGTGGGCCTTGTAAGCCTATAAATTTAGCACATTTACTCTGGGAGCTTGCTCTTTCAGGGTTGCTGTATTGATTCTCTGTTAAAGTAACATTGTCTGTTTAAGTATAATAGTTAGCTAACCAAGCTAATTTATAAATTATTTGCTTTGCAATGGTTGCATTTCTTTTAAAAAAAGGAAATAACTTTATTTCTAGCATTCCATTTTTTTTCTGTCTGTGTTGGTAATTAGGGGTGGGATTATGTTCACCTGTGTGGGCCTTGCAAGCCTATACATTTAGCACATTTCCTCTGGGAGCTTGCTCTTTCAGGGTTACTGTATTGATTCTCTGTTAAAGTAACATTGTCTGTTTAAGTATAATAGTTAGTTAACCAAGCTAATTTATAAATTATTTGCTTTGCAAGGGTTGCATTTAAAAAAAAAAAGGAAATAACTTTATTTCTAGCATTCCATTTTATTTTATTTTTTCCTGTCTGTGTGGGTAATTAGGGGTGGGATTATATTCACCTGTGTGGGCCTTGCAAGCCTATAAATTTAGCACATTTACTCTGGGAGCTTGCTCTTTCAGGGTTGCTGTATTGATTCTCTGTTAAAGTAACATTGTCTGTTTAAGTATAATAGTTAGCTAACCAAGCTAATTTATAAATTATTTGCTTTGCAAGGGTTGCATTTTTTTTTAAAAAGGAAATAAGTTTATTACTAGCATTCCATTTTTTTCCCCTGACTGTGTGGGTAATTAGGGGTGGGATTATTTTTACCTGTGTGGGCCTTGCAAGCCTATAAATTTAGCACATTTACTCTGGGAGCTTGCTCTTTCAGGGTTGCTGTATTGATTCTCTGTTAAAGTAACATTATCTATTTAAGTATAATAGTTAGCTAACCAAGCTAATTTATAAATTATTTGCTTTGCAAGGGTTGCATTTTTTTAAAGAAAGGAAATAAGTTTATTACTAGCATTCCATTTTTTTCCCTGACTGTGTGGGTAATTAGGGGTGGGATTATTCTCACCTGTGTGGGCCTTGCAAGCCTATAAATTTAGCACATTTACTCTGGGAGTTTGCTCTTTCAGGGTTGCTGTATTGATTCTCTGTTAAAGTAACATTGTCTGTTTAAGTATAATAGTTAGCTAACCAAGGTAGTTAGGCAAACAAGGTTTTGGGGTAACCAAGGGGAAAATATTTATTTTATACTTTTAAGTTAAACCTTTTATTAAGAATGTGTGAGAATCTCATTCAGTGTACAGCTTGCCACATGTTTGCATCACTGGAGCAGCCACTTCTGGGATTATATGTTTGTGGCAAGTGTGAGCATATTGTCTCTTTAGAAACTCGTATTGGGGATCTGGAGGAACGAATTGCAACACTACATGAAATTCAGACTCTTGAAAGGGAAATGGATAGGACTGAGCTGGTTGTTAATGGTTCCAGCAGTAAGAATGGGGAGGATTCAGATGAGGAGACTCCAGGATGTAGCTGGGTCCCAGTTAGAGGGTGAAGTAAAGGTAAGGGGAAGAGACAGGCCCGTTCTGAGCTGGTACACCCCAATAGATTTGCCAGATTAAGTGAAGATGCTGGGGATATCAGTTCAGGGGTGGCAGTGTCAGAGAGGGCTGTGTTGCCTAGTATAGTGAACAGTCCTTTAGCTGTGGAAGAGGAGCATACTATGGTGGGCAGTCCTTCAGTCATGGAAGAGGGGCATACAAGTCAGGGCCAGAGGCAGATGTTGGTGGTAGGAGACTCATTATTAGGAAGGTTGATCGGGTAATTTGTCATCCAGACCCTTTACATAGAACAGTTTGATGTCTTCCAGGGGCTCGTGTTAGGCATATTGTGGAGCGTATTGATAGATTGTTAGAGGGATGTGGGTCTGAGCCTGCAGTCATGGTGCATATTGGTACTAATGAAGGAATCGGTGGGAGATGGAGAGTCCTAAAAAATGACTTCAGGGAGTTAGGTAGCAAGCTTAAAGCAAGGACCTCCAAAGTAATATTTTCTGAGATATTACCAGTGCCGTGTGTTAACTCAGTAAGGTAGAAGGAGCTAAGGTCTGTTAATTCATGGCTACAATTCATGGTACAATTTGTACAGTAAGGATGGATTGCACCTGAATGACATGGGTGCAGGTGTGTTGGGGGAAAGGATGGTAGCACGTTTAGAGAACCTTTTAAACTAGGCAAAGGGGGGGAGGGTCAGTTAGAACAAAATAGAACAGAGAGATCAGTCTGTGAATATGTCACTCCCTTAATATCTCAAGGAAGGAATGACTTAAGAAATGTCACATTAGAAAGTATAGAGGGAAGCACACCAAGTAGCAGCAGAAAGCACATGAAAATTAAATGTATGACAACAAATGCAAGAAGCATGACAGGTAAAATGGGGGAGCTGATGCTCTTAGTTGCAGAAGAGGACTATGATGTTATCATCAGTATAACTGAAACTTGGTGGGATGATTCACATGACTGGGCAGTTAACTTAGAGGGGTATACTTTATTTAGGAGGGACAGGAATAATAAAAGAGGTGGAGGAATCTGCATGTATATTAAACCTAACCTTAAACCTACAATAAGGGAAGATATTTATGATACAAGTGACAATGTAGAGACTATGTGGGTTGAAATAAAGAGTGGGCTAAAAATCCTAAAAAAATATTACTAGGAACATGCTACAAGCCTCCCAACATTAGTGACCCGGAGGAAACTCAACTACTTATCCAAATAGGTAAGGCTGCTAATAACAGTGCTGTAATTATGGGAGATTTTAACTACCCTGATATAAACTGGGCCAATGAAACTAGTAATTCAGCTAAGGGGGATAGATTTTTAAATGTTCTCAGGGATAACATCTTGTCACAATTAATAGAGGAGCCAAATAGGAGTAAAGCTATATTGGATTTACTGCTATCAAACAATACAGATATAATATCAAACATAGAAGTTAAAGAACATTTGGCAGAAGGGGAGTATGTATCATATATGGTGGGTGTGTGTGGAGATCACTACATACTGGAGGGAGATTTTTGGAGCTATTGGTGAGGTTATAAATGTTAATTTACAATTTTCCCCAGAGGTTCCCATCTTTAATGATTTATCATCCATCACATGTAAAATAAGACGCAGTTTAACCCAAATCATGATTAATGCAGCCAAAAAACTTATTCCTAAATTCTGGAAGTCCCCAACGATTCCTACATTGGAATTGTGGAAAAAGCAAGTTGATAACATGATCACAATGGAGAGATACTTTTATTTCTCCACAGGGAAAATGAATCTGTAATATGATATCAGGTTCCTTTGGGAACAATATGGATACGCAAATACATAGTGAGTTTGGTTGAGTTAAGAGACCTTTAGCAGTCAAATAAGTAGACACTGATCAAAGTGGCAAATAGGACATTGATGTATGATGGCACCATACCAATTATAATGTAAAAGAAAAGACCTATCCCTGGGTAATGTTTTATTAATATTTTAATAATGTTTAAAATTTTCTCTACTTTTTCTCAAATTGTAAGTATAACTTTGTGAGACGTATAAAAATGCCTGATGGTATATAATGCACGCTCGGTTTATACTTTAGTAGACCACACTATGGCCTAGATTTGGAGTTTGGCGTTAGCCGTGAAAACCAGCGTTAGAGGCTCCTAACGCTGGTTTTAGGCTACCACCGGTATTTGGAGTCACTCAAAATAGGGTCTAACCCTCACTTTTCAGCCGCGACTTTTCCATACCGCAGATCCCCTTACGTCAATTGCGTATCCTATCTTTTCAATGGGATCTTTCTAACTCCGGTATTTAGAGTCGTTTCTGAAGTGAGCGTTAGACATCTAACGACAAAACTCCAGCCGCAGGAAAAAAGTCAGTAGTTAAGAGCTTTCTGGGCTAACGCCGGTTTATAAAGCTCTTAACTACTGTACTCTAAAGTACACTAACACCCATAAACTACCTATGTACCCCTAAACCGAGGTCCCCCCACATCGCCGACACACGAATAATTTTTTTTAACCCCTAATCTGCTGACCGCCACCTACGTTATCCTTATGTACCCCTAATCTGCTGCCCCTAACACCGCCGACCCCTATATTATATTTATTAACCCCTAATCTGCCCCCCACAACGTCGCCTCCACCTGCCTACACTTATTAACCCCTAATCTGCCGAGCGGACCTGAGCGCTACTATAATAAAGTTATTAACCCCTAATCCGCCTCACTAACCCTATAATAAATAGTATTAACCCCTAATCTGCCCTCCCTAACATCGCCGACACCTAACTTCAATTATTAACCCCTAATCTGCCGACCGGAGCTCACCGCTATTCTAATAAATGGATTAACCCCTAAAGCTAAGTCTAACCCTAACACTAACACCCCCCTAAGTTAAATATAATTTAAATCTAACGAAATAAATTAACTCTTATTAAATAAATTATTCCTATTTAAAGCTAAATACTTACCTGTAAAATAAATCCTAATATAGCTACAATATAAATTATATTTATATTATAGCTATTTTAGGATTTATATTTATTTTACAGGTAACTTTGTATTTATTTTAACCAGGTACAATAGCTATTAAATAGTTAAGAACTATTTAATAGCTAAAATAGTTAAAATAATTACAAATTTACCTGTAAAAGAAATCCTAACCTAAGTTACAATTAAAACTAACACTATACTATCAATAAATTAATTAAATAAACTACCTACAATTACCTACAATTAACCTAACACTACACTATCAATAAATTAATTAAATAAACTACCTACAATTAACCTAACACTACACTATCAATACATTAATTAAATACAATTCCTACAAATAAATACAATTAAATAAACTTGCTAAAGTACAAAAAATAAAAAAGAACTAAGTTACAAAAAATAAAAAAATATCTACAAACATAAGAAAAATATTACTACAATTTTAAACTAATTAAACCTACTCTAAGCCCCCTAATAAAACAACAAAGCCCCCCAAAATAAAAAATGCCCTACCCTATTCTAAATTACTAAAGTTAAAAGCTCTTTTACCTTACCAGCCCTGAACAGGGCCCTTTGCGGGGCATGCCCCAAGAAGTTCAGCTCTTTTGCCTGTAAAAAAAAACCATACAATACCCCCCCCAACATTACAACCCACCACCCACATACCCCTAATCTAACCCAAACCCCCCTTAAAAAAACCTAACACTAAGCCCCTGAAGATCATCCTACCTTGTCTTCACCTCACCAGGTATCACCGATCCGTCCTGGCTCCAAAATCTTCATCCAACCCAAGCGGGGGTTGGCGATCCATCATCCGGTGCCTGAAGAGGTCCAGAAGAGGCTCCAAAGTCTTCATCCTATCCGGGAAGAAGAGGCATCTTCTATCTTCATCCGATGACGACCGGCTCCATCCTGAAGACCTCCACCGCGGACCCATCTTCTTCCGGTGACGTCCAACTGCAGAATGACGGTTCCTTTAAGGGACGTCATCCAAGATGGCGTCCCTCGAATTCCGATTGGCTGATAGGATTCTATCAGCCAATCGGAATTAAGGTAGGAATATTCTGATTGGCTGATGGAATCAGCCAATCAGAATCAAGTTCAATCCGATTGGCTGATCCAATCAGCCAATCAGATTGAGCTCGCATTCTATTGGCTGATCGGAACAGCCAATAGAATGCGAGCTCAATCTGATTGGCTGATTGGATCAGCCAATCGGATTGAACTTGATTCTGATTGGCTGATTCCATCAGCCAATCAGAATATTCCTACCTTAATTCCGATTGGCTGATAGAATCCTATCAGCCAATCGGAATTCGAGGGACGCCATCTTGGATGACGTCCCTTAAAGGAACCGTCATTCTGCAGTTGGACGTCACCGGAAGAAGATGGGTCCGTGGTGGAGGTCTTCAGGATGGAGCCGGTCATCATCGGATGAAGATAGAAGATGCCGCTTGGATCAAGATGGTTGCCGGTCCGGATCGCCTCTTCTTCCCGGATAGGATGAAGACTTTGGAGCCTCTTCTGGACCTCTTCAGGCACCGGATGATGGATCGCCAACCCCTGCTTGGGTTGGATGAAGATTTTGGAGCCAGGACGGATCGGTGATACCTGGTGAGGTGAAGACAAGGTAGGATGATCTTCAGGGGCTTAGTGTTAGGTTTATTTAAGGGGGGTTTGGGTTAGATTAGGGGTATGTGGGTGGTGGGTTGTAATGTTGGGGGGGGTATTGTATGTTTTTTTTTTACAGGCAAAAGAGCTGAACTTCTTGGGGCATGCCCCGCAAAGGGCCCTGTTCAGGGCTGGTAAGGTAAAAGAGCTTTTAACTTTAGTAATTTAGAATAGGGTAGGGCATTTTTTATTTTGGGGGGCTTTGTTGTTTTATTAGGGGGCTTAGAGTAGGTGTAATTAGTTTAAAATTGTTGTAATATTTTTCTTATGTTTATAGATATTTTTTAATTTTTTGTAACTTAGTTCTTTTTTATTTTTTGTACTTTAGCAAGTTTATTTAATTGTATTTATTTGTAGGAATTGTATTTAATTAATTTATTGATAGTATAGTGTTAGGTTAATTGTAGGTAGTTTATTTAATTAATTTATTGATAGTGTAGTGTTAGGTTAATTGTAGGTAATTGTAGGTAGTTTATTTAATTAATTTATTGATAGTATAGTGTTAGTTTTAATTGTAACTTAGGTTAGGATTTCTTTTACAGGTAAATTTGTAATTATTTTAACTATTTTAGCTATTAAATAGTTCTTAACTATTTAATAGCTATTGTACCTGGTTAAAATAAATACAAAGTTACCTGTAAAATAAATATAAATCCTAAAATAGCTATAATATAAATATAATTTATATTGTAGCTATATTAGGATTTATTTTACAGGTAAGTATTTAGCTTTAAATAGGAATAATTTATTTAATAAGAGTTAATTAATTTAGTTAGATTTAAATTATATTTAACTTAGGGGGGTGTTAGTGTTAGGGTTAGACTTAGCTTTAGGGGTTAATACATTTATTAGAATAGCGGTGAGCTCCGGTCGGCAGATTAGGGGTTAATAATTGAAGTTAGGTGTCGGCGATGTTAGGGAGGGCAGATTAGGGGTTAATACTATTTAATATAGGGTTAGTGAGGCGGATTAGGGGTTAATAACTTTATTATAGTAGCGCTCAGGTCCGCTCGGCAGATTAGGGGTTAATAAGTGTAGGCAGGTGGAGGCGACGTTGAGGGGGGCAGATTAGGGGTTAATAAATATAATATAGGGTTCAGCGATGTTAGGGAACCAGATTAGGGGTACATAGGGATAATGTAAGTAGCGGCGGTTTACGGAGCGGAAGATTAGGGGTTAATAATAATATTCAGGGGTCAGCGATAGTGGGGGCGGCAGATTAGGGGTTACTAAGTGTAAGGTTAGGGGTGTTTAGACTCGGGGTACATGTTAGAGTGTTAAGTGCAGACGTAGGAAGGGTTACCGCATAGCAAACAATGGGGCTGCGTTAGGAGTTGAACGCGGCTTTTTTGCAGGTGTTAGGTTTTTTTTCAGCTCAAACAGCCCCATTGTTTCCTATGGGGGAATCGTGCACGAGCACGTTTTTGAGGCTGGCCGCGTCCGTTAGCAACTCTGTTATCGAGAGTTGAAGCTGCGTTAAAAATGCTCTACGCTCCTTTTTTGGAGCCTAACGCAGCCTTTATGTGGACTCTCAATACCAGAGTTATTTTTATGGTGCGGCCAGAAAAAAGCCGGCGTTAGTTTTTCGGGTTGCTACCAACAAAACTCCAAATCTAGCCGTATGGATTTACAGGATATGTAAACTATACAGAAACAGATACACTATAAGAAACAAGAGCTGGTTGTTAGGAGACTGTTAGGGTCTGAAGTGGCCTGACAATACCCAACGAAAGGACATTGAATGATCAAGTGAGAAATAAATGTCACAGTGTATCAATATCAAATTGTTGGTTGGATGGATAATGATGTAATACTAAGTTTTGTTTATACGCAAAAATTGCTTTACTGAGTGCTGTAACTGAGCTTATACTTTCAATAAAGAATTAAAATATAAAAAAAAAAAAAAGAAGTTAAAGAACATTTGGGTAACAGTGATCATAACATGGTCACATTTGAAATGTCTTTTCATATGCAGTGTCTTAAAGGTTTAACTAAAACTTTTAATTTCAAGAAAGCAAAATTCAACGATTTAAGGAAATCATTAAATAATATAAATTGGGACAATGTATTCTCTAATAAAAATACAGAGGATAAATGGATAATATTTAAAAATTTGTTAAATAAATATACATATCAACACATACCATATGGTTATAAAAATAAAAAAACAAAGCCGTTATGGCTAAATAAAAATGTGTTAAGAGAAATTAAGAAAAAACGTAGGGCATTTAAATTATTAAAATAAAATAGTACAGACTCAGCATACAATATTTATAAGGAATGTAACAAAGCATGCAAAAAAGCAATCAAATTAGCCAAAATTGAAAATGAAAAATTAATTGCCAAGGATTCTAAGTCTAACCCTAAAACGTTCTTTAAGTACATAAATAGCAAGAAATCTAAGAAGGATAATATAGGTACATTAAAATGCGTGGAGGGTAGCATGATAAATAATGACAGGGAGAAGGCTGAGGTACTAAACCAGTTTTTTTCTTCAGTATACATAAGAGAGGAACCATTGGATGATACTTTGGAACAGAATAGAACATGCCAGTCCATACAACTAATTGGGTTATGTTTAGAGGATATCAGGAAGAAAATGGAAAATATTAATGTAAATAAAACTCCAGGCCCAGATGGAATACACCCAAGAGTGTTAAGGGAACTTAGCACTGTTATAGACAAACCTTTACTCTTAATTTTTCAAGACTCGTTATCCTCAGGCATGGTACCCCAGGATTGGCGTAAAGCTGATGTGGTGCCACTCTTCAAAAAGGGAAGTAGGGATGATCCAGGAAGCTATAGACCAGTTAGTCTGACATCAATAGTGGGGAAGATATTTGAAGGGATTATAAGGGATTATATTGATGAGCATTCGTGTAAACAAGATTATGAGTTCTAATCAGCATGGTTTTAGGAGAAATAGATCATGTCAAACTAATCTAATTAGATTCTACGAGGAAGTAAGTAAAAATATAGATAAAGGGGAATCAGTTGATGTGATATACTTAGATTTTGCAAAGGCATTTGATACAGTGCCCCATGAGAGATTAATGCACAAAATTAAGGGACTGGGAATAGCTGAAAATGTTAGCTCATGGATAAATAACTGGATAAAAGATAGCGAGCAACGAGTAGTAGTAAATGGATCATACTCAGATTGGACAAAGGTAATCAGTGGCGTCCCCCAGGGATTAGTACTGGGCCCTGTTCTTTTTAATATTTTTATAAATGACTTGGAGCAAGGATTAAATAGCGACATCTCTATTTTTGCAGATGATACTAAGTTAAGTAAGGTCATTAGGTCAGAGCAGGACAAACTCTCATTACAAAGGGATTTGCTAAAATTAGAACTATGGGCAAGTGAATGGAAAATGAGATTTAATACGGAAAAATGCAAGGTTCTACATTTTGGAAGTAAAAATAAGCAGGGTACGTATTTTTTAAATGGGACAAGACTTAGCCAAACACAGGAGGAAAGGGATTTGGGAGTAGTAATAGATAACAAGCTAAAGATGGGTGCACAATGGAGGGCAGCGGCTTCAAAGGCTAATAAGATACTAGCATGTATTAAAAGAGGCATTGATTCATGGGAGGAAAGCATAATTCTGTCATTATATAAAGCCCTGGTAAGACTTCACCTTGAGTTTGGAGTGCAGTTCTGGGGACCGATTGCTAAAAAAGATATTGCAGAACTAGAAAAAGTTCAGAGAAGGGCCACAAAGCTAATAAGGGGATTGGAGAAATTAACCTATGAGGAGAGGCTAGCCAAACCGGGTCTGTTTTCTTTAGAAAAAAGGCGCTTGAGAGGCTGTATATTCCAAGAAAATTGTTTCTGACAAGAGGTCATAATTTAAGGTTGGAGGAAAGGAGATTTAATCTCCTGCAACGGAAAGGTTTTTTCACTGTAAGAGCAATAAAATTGTGGAACTCATTACCAAAGGAGGTAGTGAATGCCAATACCATAAATAGTCTGGATACATTTCTGTATATAAACAAAATTCATGGATATGATTGCTAGTATTAAATGGGTCACCTTTTAATGGGGTTATTTAAGCTTAAATTGAGCTTTTTGTAAGTATTTTTGTATAGGTTGAACTCGATGGACTTCAGTCTTTTTTCAACCTTATCTACTATGTTACTATGTTATGTTACCTTTTCAGATAGTATGGCACCTTGGCACCTTCTTTCCTCTTTGGGCAGTCTGTGCCCGGGTGCTGCCCACCACAGTACATGCAGGCGTGACAAAAAGAGCAGGATGTTCCCTTGTTACACTGCTTCTCATTGTACCGCAAACATTCCCTGCCTTTGTGCTTAATGAAACCCTATTGCTTGAGAAACCCTGTGTGCGCAGGGAGGCCCACCAAAGCCCCTTTTTCTGAGCCCAGCTGAGACCATAGGTACAGGTCCTTTACCCCGAAATTGAGGATGGGATTGCCAACCATCTTACGCCTAAACTCACTGTCGTAAGATCTCCACATCCCCTCCCCGTTATAGATATATTCGATGATATCAGTGTATTTAATGATATCAGCTGCAGACTCAGGTTTTTGTTCAACATAACAGGAGGATAAAACCCTGAAACATTGCCGCCACTCCTCAAAGTAGTCAGGACACTGGATCTTTTTAGGCCCTGTCCCCTCCTCACTGCTCTCCTTTTCTCTATGGGCCTCTAGGGATAGCTCAAACATATTAACGTATCTATGGTCCCTGATCTTTTGGACTGTCTTCGCCTTTAAGTGCGCGTGAAGGGAATGGATCTTACAAGGGTAGGAGTCCACTTGCACTGCTACTCTCCTAGCACTGACTACACTCTCTTGTGCCAGATTGCTTGCTGTGTTCATGGCCCTGGCCTCTGATGTCACTTGAGCAGTGACAGGCAATGCTCCGGGGTGCGAGTGCCCTGCTGGCGCTAGACCCCTTTTCTGGTTGCGATCCCGTACGAGTAGTTTCAGCATTCTGAACATGCGCCTCTGCCCTTTGCTATTGAGCCCTAGCTTCTTTCCCCCATCTGATTCAGAGTTTGTGCTAGAGTCCCCACTAAATGTCTGTGCAAGGTGCAATGTAGATATCTCACCAGCTGTACAGGTGGATGGTCCTCTGCTTGCTGGGGGTGGTCTCGATGTCCCCTCCACAGGCTCTGTGGCCCTGGTCATCCCAGCTCTGCTGTTTGGGCTGCTAGATGATGTAGCAGCCTGCCCGTGTCTTGAAGTCTCTGCACCATCTGTGGCACTCATTGCTTCCTATGAGGGAGAGATAAAGGAAAGGGTATTATCCAGGCCAGCCACCAATGAACCCCTGCTGCATCCGTGGGAGGGGGTAGACATCATGTGTTCATTAACTTCAACCAGCTCATTCATATCAAATGCATTTGCATCCAAACCGACATCACTCATCCCCACATCCATGCATTGCTGCCTTTTTTGCCTAACACCTTTAGTTAGTGCCTGATGCACAATGGCTAATAGCTTATTATGAGCTCCATATCCCACACAGGTCTTTTGCGACGTCCGACGGCCCTATTACCCACAATGAAAGTTCAGCACTCACTCCCCTATGGTATGGGCTGGGTTTATGGACTCCGGACATGCACACACCAGTTCCCTGACTAGGCCCCCTGCTCAAATCTGGCCCTGTACCTACACCGCTCCCCTTTTATTTATTAATGTAGATCTGGCGCCTCTTATGGCCTTTGCAGAGTAGTGCGCAGCAGAGCCGCCTTACCTGGATCCTCCCCACTCACCTGTGGACAGAACACCACTGGTCCTCTTCCTCACTGCTGTCGCTCTCACCTCTGGTCCCGATGCTCCCGATCCACCTGCATCACTTCTGGAAGGCCATGATTGAGGCCTACTAGCGGTAATAGACTTCGGCCTTATAATGGGCATGATGGCGCTAAGGGGGCCCCAGGAACCTCCGGACCCTGCCCAGAAGCCAGGCCAATAGACCCAAACAAAATTGAGGGCGCAACGGCCTGGGGAATAACGGCCGCAGACAGGGCCTTAAATAGGCCCACGACTGCAGTTGCTGCCTCCTGGGAAAAAGGATGTTAATGCCAAAAGTCCTGCCTCTAGTGCCCTCTCTAAGCTTGGGGTGCCCGGCTCTTCCTCTCTATATCCCTCTGCCCCCACTATTGCTTGTATGCTCGGGCCTGGTGTCGCAGTGGAAGCCGGGAGTGGGTTTGAAGGTTGGATTAGGTGTTGGGGGAAAACGGAGGATACAGGCCTGTCTTTCGTGGGAGTTTGTGGCATGAAATCCTCATCCTCTTCCTCCTGTTGCCCCTTAGGTACAGTACTGCAATGATGAGCTGCAGCCTCGTCCCTGTAACATTTTGGCAATGCTGTAGTCCTCTTGACTCGATCCATCACTGCTGAGAAGTATGGTGAGCTTGAAAACCTTCAAGTGAAACTTTCTCTGCTTAAAATCCTAGGAAGAAGAGGCCGGATCCTTCTAGACCTAGCCTTATAACTGGTAAGTCAGAGCCCTCCCTTCATTTTGCAACAATGTTGCCATCACACACATAACCAGGGATTATCACTACCTATATATTGCACAGGCCCTTAATTATGTTTCAGGAGACTTTGCTACCTTACACTCCCATTATGTTGTTTATTTCAAGCTGTTAAACGGTTCCTTAAGAAATGCTCTTTTTGAAAAATGCATTATTTACATATACAGTAAAACAATATATACACACACACACACACACATATATATATATATATATATATATATATAAATATATATATATTTATATATACATTATTTTTTATTATGTGTTATGTGTATAAAGTGCAGCCTAAGTGTTTCACATTGGTAATCTATGTAAATATAGATGTGAAACCTAATAGTACATATTCAAATTTAGAATCTATGTATATGTCTTAGTCTGAGGGCATTTCACAGACTAGTCCCAATTAATTTGTATGTTGTGTATATAAGATAAGTGAATTGAAATAAAAAAATAAATGTGAATATAATATGATGTGAATTTGTTATAGATAACAAAATATAAAGACTATAACGTTAATGAATAAATAAACCCTTGTCTTAATACAAGGTCCCTTCCGGATTTAGGGATAACCTTATATTGTTAAGGCATGGGTAACATAGTGAATGTGGTCCACCTATGCTGCTTATGAGGGGCTTGAGAGAGTCCCATACCAGAATGGGGCCTCTTACAGCTACACTCAGTTGGCTAGCATACAGTGTTGCACGTGCAAAGAATGATAATTTACTATGTATGTGTGTATGGTGTAGTGAGGGAAAAAAAAAAAAAAACTATAAATTATATGTTGTATTCCATTTTATAATTGTTTGCTTTGACCATAAACAAGGAGATAAGACGTCTAACTCAATAGATACAAACACACTATGGAGTAGATTTATCATAGTGCGAGCGGACATAATACGATGTAGCGTATCAAGTCTGTTGCACATCAATAAATGCTGACAGCATACATTGTCGGCATTTATCATTGCACCAGCAGTTCTTGTGAACTGCTGGTGCAATGCCGCCCCCTGCAGATTAGCGCCCAATCGGCCGCAAGCAGGAAGTGTCAATCAACATGATCATATTCGATCGGGTTGATTTCTATTTGCTCAGAGCAGGCGGACAAGTTATGGAGCAGTGGTCTTTAGACTGCTGCTTCATAACTTCTGTTTCCGGCAAGCCTGAAGGCTCCCGCGGAAACAAGGGCATCAAGCTCCATACAGAGCTTGATAATTCAGCCGCTATGACATATCTTAAAAATTATATAGGAAAGCTTATGTTAGAAAACATGCAACTAGTAAAACCAGCAGCAAGCCCGACAAGTGCAAACCCTCGCAATAAACCCCTTATCCCTCTGGCGCACTCATTTGTGCTCCACTCATAATCTAGCCTTAAATGTTTTAAAACAATCACTTTGTTAAAAAATATGAATTGTTTTGCAGGCCTTGAACACACTCCTTGAAAAGCCTCTTAAATGTTGTTTATCTTACTTTCCTTATTTTGGCCACTTAGGGACGGATATAAAGAAGCTCCTACACATATCAACCAATCACTGTACAGCATTTAGAAAGGTCAGAGTTCTGCATTCCATGGAATGTACTCCTGTGGAAACACTACAACTTTCATTGCAAAGTGTTTTAATTATGCATTATTAAACTTTTTAAAACAAAATATTGAGTTAACTGTGCATTTAATTAAACTTATTGAGGTTATTATTCTTTTAATTACAATTTTCATATTTTTATGCACATGCAGTACAATATGAGTCTCATGTTACCCACGACGATCTAAAGAAACAGTCAGGATGTCACAAAAAAACCTTTGAGAAACACTGCACTAGACAAAGAAATATGTTTGGAAGTGTGATTTCTTTTATTTACCGATTCTGCCTAGAAATTGTGCTACAGATAAAACCCGATATAAATAAAAAGCAATTGCTGAGAAAAGATGTTTAGAATCCCACAGCAGACAATGGGGCAGAGGCTGACTGAAGATGAATTGTTCTGGGACTTAAGTGCATTGACAATAAGCCCTACCTGCTGAACTAGCAAGTTGTTCCATGCAAAGCAATTACAAGCTAATTATGCAGCAGAGACGTAAGCATAAAACTGTGAACACCCTTTCTTTTTCAAAGTTGAGCAAATAAAAGAAAGACGCATAAAAATAAAATAAAACAAAACAAAATGTTTCTTATAGCTATAGTATATATACACACCATATATATATTACCAAGCTATTTTAATGTAGACTTAAAGGGACAGTCTACACCAGAATGTATATTGTTTAACAAGATAGATAATTTCTTTATTACCCATTAACCAGTTTTGCATAACCAACACGGTTATATAAATATACTTTTTACCTATGTGATTACCTTGTATGTAAGACTCTGCAGACTGCACCTCATCTCCGTTCTTTTGACAGACATTCAATTTAGCCAATCAGTGCTGACTCTTAAATGTCTCCACGGGAGTGAGCACAATGCTATCTATATGACACACATGAACTAGCAGTGTCTGACTGTCAAAAACGTCAAAATGATCTTAGATAAGAGGCAGCCTTCAAGGGCTTAGAAATAAGCATATGAGCCTACCTAGCTTTCCACAAAGAATACAAAGAGAGCAAAGCAAATTTGATGATAAAAGTAAATAGGAAAGTTGTTTAAAATTGCATGCCCTATTGGAATCATGAAAGTTTCTTTTTGACTAGACTATCCCTTTAATGGAAGCATGATGGATATAAATAAATACATTGAATATTTCAAAAGTTCAGGTAAATCAGTTCTTCTTGTTGCCCATCATAAATATTTATCAAAGGGACTTATTCCATTCAATTAAGAGAGCTGTGTGATATATCTGTTTTTTGTCTGGGTTTTCAAATTCCATTTCCATTCTTTTCCATTAGGCAAACCAGTTATAGGGGCCGAATGATCAAGCTCTAAATGGTGCTTGATGCCGGAAGCAGCAGTTATGAAGAAGCAGTCTTAAGACCGCTGCTCCATAACTGGTCCGCTGCCTCTAAGGCTGCGGTCTTCAATTCGCCCGATCCTATACAATCGGGCTGATTGACACTCCCTGCTAGTGGCCGATTGGCCGTGAATTTGCAGGGGCGGCATTGCACAAGCAGTTCTGGTGAACTGCTTGTGCAATGTTAAAGGCAGACAGTGTATGCTGTCGGCATTCTGCGATGTCTGTCGGACTTGATACGCTACAGTGTATCATGTCGGACAGACCATGATAAATTGGCCCCATAGTGTCGTTTTTCTGTTTTTTTCACTATATTAAACTAATCAGTACTTTGCATTGTGAAAGATGAACATCCGTATCAGTACCAGCATTTAATGGGTGTTCACACAGCTTTATTTATTTTAAAGTTTTTATGCATGGTTAGTTCACGTTAAACAAGACTGATAACTGGTGTAACTAAAAAAATTAGGATTTATCACACTTTTAAACAATAAACATGAAACTTAAACATAGACATTAGACAACTTATGATTCATACAACATTATATTGTTTATTTATGATAAATACTGAAAATAGAAACTTGTTTTATAATTGCATTTATCTGTTTTTATGAGTGCTATTCAAATGTAATCAGTTTCTCGCAACAAATAAAAAAACAACAGAAAAATACAATTAAACATGGCACTATACATTTTAACTTCACACAATCGGCTAGATTAGGAGTTGTGCGTTAGGCTGAAAAAGCAGCTTTAACAGGTCCTAACTCTGCTTTTTCCCTACCGCTGCTATTACGAGTCTTGCAGGTTTAGGGGCACCGCACACTTCTTTGGCCTTACCACAAAACGACACATAAACGTTGTAAAGTCTTTTTTCTATGGGACTTCCATAGTGCTGATATTACGAGTCTGTCCTGGGAGGCCAAAAAGTGAGCGGTACACCCTCTACCTCCAAGATCCCTAACGCATTTAAAAGTCAGTAGTTAAGAGTTTTATGGTACAACGCCGTAGCATAAAACATAACTAAAGTGCTAAAAAGTACACTAACACCCATAAACTACCTATTAACCCCTAAACCGAGGCCCTCCCGCATTGCAAACACTAAAATAAAATTATTAACCCCTAATCTGCTGCTCCGGACATTGCCACAACTATAATAAGCATATTAACCCCTAAACCGCCGCACTCCCGCCTCGCAAACACTAGTTAAATATTATTAACCCCTAATCTGCTTTCCCTAACATCGCCGCCAGCTACTTACGTTTATTAACCCCTAATCTGCCGCCCCCAACGTCGCCGCCACTATAATAAAGTTATTAACCCCTAAACCTAAGTCTAACCCTAACCCTAACACCCCCTAACTTAAATATAATTACAATAAATCTAAATAAAAATTAATTTTATTACCTAAATAATTCCTATTTAAAACTAAATACTTACCTATAAAATAAACCCTAAGCTAGCTACAATATAACTAATAGTTACATTGTAGCTATCTTAGGGTTTATTTTTAATTTACAGGCAAGTTTGTATTTATTTTAACTAGGTAGAATAGTTATTAAATAGTTATTAACTATTTAATAACTACCTAGCTAAAATAAACACAATAGTACCTGTAAAATAACCTAAGTTACAATAACACCTAACACTACACTACAATTAAATAAATTAACTAAATTAACAACAATTATATAAATTAAATTAGCTAAAGTACAAAAAAACCCCCACTAAATTACAGAAAATAATAAACAAATTACAAGATACAGAGTACATGGAACATTTAAGAGTTCTCATGTGTGTATCACTTGATGATTGTTGTAAAAATGAAAAATCTAAACAAACATATGCTATCCATCTTCTGAATAACAAAGGTGTAGACTAAGAAGCTTTGAGATCTTAATCTTTCAATATTAAAATAAAATTGATATATAATCAGAGGAGTAAATTATATGTTTGATTCAAATGTAATGCTTCATCAGAATCATGCTCATAATATTGATTACCAATACACCTTCAATGACATATAAATGAGTCAATGGACTTACCAGAAGACTGCAAAGGCAGCTCAGTGTCAGTGCTGGATCCCTCTGGGCTCCCCACAACAACTCTCTCTATGACTGATATAGATATATATTAGTGAACACAGTTTGGACATCACTAAATCACATCTGTATCGATTTATAAGAATAATCAACTTCGAAATGTGAAGAATAGAGCAGTCATCAGAAGAATAAATGCATGATTGAATCAAGGGGATTATGAATAAAATTATGTATTTAACATATGTTTAATTTCTGAATATATTAGACATCAAATTCATCTCATACGATTCTATTGCATATCTAAATATACCCATTGATCCATGTTCTTCAAAGAATACACACAAACAACATTTGGAATAACAACTGTCGACAAATATAAACAAAGACATGTGGCACATCGAGCCATTTGTGCAATGTACATTAATCCTGTTTAGGACACAACACATATTGATCACAATACCAAACAGAATTGATTTTTACAAATATGTTATCATGGTGCTGTTAGAGTATGCTTATATCTATAAAGTAACTCCAACAGTGAATAGGTGAATTATATATCAATATTGTTTAATCCAAAGAATGTAAGGATGAATTAATCTATTGTTTATTAAAGGGACACTGACATAAATTTTTACAATCAGTGATTTCACTTTTCAAACTGTTAAAAATTATTTTACATTGACTCCTATTATAATATTTATTTGGCAACATTTTAATCTTAAAGGCAGCTAAGCAATTATTGTTATCAATAAATATTGTTCGTTGAAGGTATCCACCAATCAGCAATAACAACCCAGGTTGGTCAACAAAAATGGAGCTGCAGATAAACTTACATTCTTGATTTTCAAATACATTTATCAAGAGAATATTGAAAATATGATTCTAGGAGTCAATTATAAAGTTGATTAATATTGCATGCCCTATCTGAATGACAACAGTAATAAATTTTGCTCAGTGTCCCTTAATCTAAAAAGATATTGATTTGACAATGTCGCTGTTAATTAATTCTATAGTCCATATGTTGATGTAATGAATGGGATGGAGCATGCAATTACAATCTAATATGTTAGTTAAGGATATCCTCAAGAATCTTTAATTATCCTCTCTTAAAGGGACATAAAGCATTGGATACTTTTTGCATTAAAACCAAGCATGTGATTTGTAAATAATTGATAATAGACTTATTTTGACTTGTTTGCTTCATTGTGTTATAATCTTTTTTGAATGGAGCAACTATGTACTACTGTTATCTGAACACATGATTTGAACATATGAAAATAGGCCAATTTCAGCATAAAAAAAAGATATGTTTTTAGAATAACGATAACAATAGACTGAACCAATTTAGCTAATCAAATGTTTATAAAAATATTGAAAATCACGTGTCTAAATCATTCAATGTAAAATTTAGTTGTCATGTTCCTTAAATGACTCGAAAAAAAAAAATATGTAATGTATATTTTAAAATTCGAAACATATACAAAAATGTGTGAATGTGGTCAAAATGTATCCCAATAATATCAAGCAATACACAGGAAAGAATATAAATTGGCCATTCAAATAATCTTACAGTAAAATGAAGATATCAAGAATAGAAGGGATATTTTCAAATAGTCCAAATTTCAGATTTGTATTACAATGTAATCCAAAATTTGCTTTTTGATTCTTAATTTAAAATATTTAAAAAATTGAATTTGAGGATCCATATAAATATCGATCAATGTGGATGTATTATGTAATGTTCTGTCCATGTTTCTAAGACAAATGTCAATTAAAATGAGACATACCATAATATGACAAGCCCTGGCTTGAGGTTCCAGCACCAACATCCAGATCTGTAAAATATTAAATGAGGATTGGATATCATTAATCCAAATCAGGCCATGTTGAAAACCTTTTCTTTTTTTCAAAATCATTGACAAACTAATAATCTATTTTTATTCCCATGAGTTAATTGTTTCCTCAATTAATGTCATCATAAATATATCCTGTACTCTTATTTTCAATCTGTTATGTTGTTGACTGTAGCTTTTATTCATTTGTTGTGTTATTTCATTCTCATCAATTGATGGACATAGTTCATTGTTTATTTTTATTTTGCTAGTATATTTTTTTAAATGTATAAGATTGAAAATAAGAATACTGTATTCTTCACATATATAATAATTATCATTTACATTTGACCAACATGTGTAAAGCGATGCCATTTACAGCAAACACATGTTCACGTGTGTGCGGAATTCTATTTTTTGTGATCATTGCGCAATGATTCCAATCGGAACTACGCATCCGTGATTTGACCAACATGTGTAAAGCGATGCCATTTTCAGCAAACACATGTTCACGTGTGTGCGGAATTCTATTTTTCGTGATCATTGCGCAATGATTCCAAGCGGAATTACGCATCCGTGATTTGACCAGCATGTGTAAAGCGATGCCATTTACAGCAAACACATGTTCACGTGTGTGCGCAATTCTATTTTTCGTGATCATTGCGCAATGATTCCAAGCGGAATTACGCATCCGTGATTTGACCAACATGTGTTAAGCGATGCCATTTACAGCAAACACATGTTCACGTGTGTGCGCAATTCTATTTTTCGTGATCAGTGAGCAATTATTTAAAGCGGAAATACGCATCCGTGACTCAAAATAAATTTTGATAGAGTAGTGTGATGAGTATCATTTCATAAAGACTTCAAATATATTTGCAATTGGGTGTATTACGAGATGCAAATCATATATTTGTTAATATTGAACAATAACAAAGAATATTTCTAACTGTCTTAGGATTCGCTAGTTAATGTATGAAATGGCGGATGATAGTGATTTCACGGATGCGCAATTCCCTTTTTGCTTTGTGATGCATATTCTGTAGAGCGCAAGAAACATCATTCCTATTTCATGTGTGACTAATCTAAATTCAGATATCTAAACATTATATGTAGAGTATGTTGTGAGATCTATATAGGTTGAATATCTGACTATATACACATTTCTTAAAAGTCTAATCAAATATTAATATATTATATGAAGTTGGATAGTTACCTGGTTCAGATTCTCTGTCCGCTCCTCCCAGGCCACCGGAAGCAGCTGCACTGGCCCCCGGGTCAGGACTTTCAGATCCAGCAGCTGGGAGGGAAGAAGAGGAGGCCGAGGATGGAGAGGATCGAAATCTGCTGGGGACCTGGAGACTGAGGAGCTCGCATAAAGTCCCAGTAAACCTGGGAGGTGTCATGCCTGCTGGGTTGTAGAATATATAATATAGAATAATAATGATATATATTGCCTGCAGGCATTAGAGAACTGACAAAGATAGCAACGTGCAATGGACTTTTATATGTTGAAGTAAACATGAGATGCACCATGGGACATGGTATCTGTACATCTGATTGGATAAAACTTTGCAATATTGTTATAATGTCTGTGAGACCATCCTGACTCAAGTTGTGTTTGTGTGATGAACTCTGATTGGCCGTTCCTTAATGTTTCATATCTTAGTAACTTCCATACACATACCTCCTGAGGGTGCTGTTACTACATTTTTCATGTAGACTTATTTGTAACTCATGGGGCTGTTATGCGAATATGTGTGACGCAGATTTAATATACGTAATTCATTAAATATTAATGTTTGAATTTTCATAAATAAAATCCTGTCACATTATTAAATGTTGTATACATTTCTATGTTTAATATCGTTTTGTTTCTTTAATACAAATACGTTTTAGTAATACCAATTTTACATTGTATGTATTTATTGTTCATTAAATCAATTTTGTGACTTATTGTGAAGTATTGACATTGCTCTATTAAATGTATTTAGAATGCACATCGATTGTGTGCTATTGCGTGACCTATGCACCTCCCTTTCTCAAACTTAGTATAACATGCGATTAAAGCATATTTATATTACCTTCTGGATTGTTTTCCCCACTGTGAATGAAATATATTCTAATGGCTGTATTTAGCCGGCGTCAGCTTAAAGGGACATTAAGCTATATATTCTTTACTGATTTCGATGGATAATAGAATATTAAAACAACTTCATATTTAGTTTTATTCTCTCATTAGCTTTTTTAAATTTATATTCTTGGCTGAAAAGCATAGCTAGATAGGCTCTTTTGATGCTGATTGTTGGTTGCACATAGATGCCTTATGTCATTATCTAAGCCATGTGCATTGATATTTATTTATCAAAGGATATTTAAAGACTGAATGTAATTAGATAATAGTACATTAAAAATATTTTACTAATTAATTTGTATTGGTTAAAATTCAATAACCAATATATTTTTGGAATGTCCCTTTAAGGACCAAACCATTAGGAATATGTTGATTTAACATTGTATTAATAAACTAAAAGCGAATGAAAATACATATAGATATGTGATATCTAAACAAGAGGTAAGATGAATAATTTTGTGAAATTATATTACAAACTAGCTATAGTTAAATTAGCCTTCAAATGACTCCACTAGAACAGAAAAGTAATCAATATGGCATACAATAACTAGCTTGTGCTAAATATGAAATTAACTGACTTACCATTTTCAAAAATTTAAAAAATATCTTTATTAGAATTATGTTTTTGTATACCTAAGGAAGATACAAGATCTTATAAAACAAATTGAACATTCAACTATACTGTCAGTTTAATGTAAGTTAACCACTTTCCCTTCTTAAAAGTGAAAATAACAAAGTTGTTATGTCGAATTCTGACTACATATCCTCATAAATATTTTAAAATTTTACCATCTATAAATTACACAATAAAAGCATCGATGGATTTCACTCCCAAATTAATTTATAAAAGCTACTTGACTTTAACATTCTCTGAATAAGTAGATTTTCGAAAATGAATTCAATACATGAGGCCTAATTTTATATCATGCATGTGCTTGTCAAATAGACAACTACCAGTCATGGGAAGTTTTTTTTTTTTTAATTGTCAGATTAGCTGTATATATTTATTATAATCTGTTTTTTAAAAAAAAATAAAAAAAGGTTTAGTGTTATTAAATATTTATTGTTAATATTTTTTTTTTTATCACAAAAATAAATCGAACAAGTGTAATTCATCACAGATGAAACTCTGAAAAATAAATAAAAAAAACCATTAGTTATTTCATACACACATGTCTTAAAATATTCAATAAAATCATCTTGTGTCTCTGCTGTAACTTTTGTAAAATATTTCTAAAGATATTTTTTATTATATATATATATATATATATATATATATATATATATATATATATATATATATAAAAAAAAACATCTATACCTATCCATCATTTAAAATACCATTATATTGTGTAATCAATATTACATTTAAATATCAGCATTTACAATTATACCAAATAATGCATATAACATTTTAAATAATAAAAATAAATTTATGTATGCTGAACATAAAGGTAATATTTCATGTCCATTCAAATACCTCTATATCAACTATAATATGTATTCCTTTGTCTGATTGTTCAGAATTGGATTCTTCTGTATCACAAAGTAGGGGTAATGTATATAAGCTACAAATATTCTAATATAGGACATGTATGTTTTACTAATTTTTAACATTCTTCCTCCTGTGATTCTTAACTAGCATGCATTGGGCAAACCAACCTGGATTATGCATGGTCTTTGAAAGTCAATTCTCTTGAAAATAACAGTTTATCTTCAATAGGTGTCTTATTCATCATTTCCAAAATAGAGGATTGTGAAATACCATCTAAAAATAAAAAAATAATCTAAGTGTCTCCAATAGGATGCCTCCACAGCCTTAATTCATCAAATTGTTGCCACTTACCATGTGAACGTGTCTTTGTATGGTTTTCCAGGTCAGCACATTTGAAAGACAATGCCAGACATGACCCCAGTGGTATTCTTCACTTTCAATCTTGGATTCTTCACTTTCAATCTTGGATTCTTCACTTTCAGTCTGGGAATTCTTCACTTTCAGTCTGGGAATTCTTCACTTTCATAAAATCAAGAAAATATAGAGATGCACTCACTGAGACAGAACAATAGCTAGAAAAACTTCTGTGCTTGTCCACAAGGCCAGTGCCACTCAGGGTGCAGTCTCTTTTTTGCACACTATGCCTTTTCACAGAGAAAAAATATCCTATAGCATATCAGTCTGATCCTGCCCAATGACAGTCCAGCACCGAAATACCAGGCAATTCTTCCCTGAACAAGACAAACAACAAACCCCAGACGTACGTTTCGGCCTCTCTTGGGCCTCATCAGTGGGCCTCACTTTCAGTCTGGGAATTCTTCACTTTCAGTCTGGGAATTCTTCACTTTCAGTCTTGGAATTCTTCACTTTCAGTCTTTAGATGAAGTCATCTCCCTAATGGCAGAAAAAGTGTGAATAAAAATATTAATACAAGTGTGTGAGTCAGTTCTGCACCCCTCTCCCACCCCCCCATTTCTGAAACGATTTCTGTGACTAGCTTACTAAGCGTGTGTAGCATCTTGTGTTATGTTCTATCAATCAAGTGTGAAGATGAGTCATATTGAGCAGACCGAACCTCTAATGTGTGACTTTGAATCTGACTTTGAAACATAGTCATGCTAGAGGATCCCTTTCTAAGTATCCAAATTTTAAGTAATGTGTCAACTAAATACTAGTTTTGAAAATGTATGCCATATGATTTATTTTTGTTGAAAATTCCTGCCAGCCACAGTCCATACATTTATACTTACCAGCTGATGTTGTCTTTAAAAACCAGGTGGCAAAGACTCGTTACAGGACCCAATGACCAGAGCATCACCTATATTAATAAATGTAAAAATTGTTATCATATGATGAACAATCCTAACATGTTTGCACAATTCTCTACTTGTCATTTCCCTAGAATTCACATATATTGACAATACTCCAATCTAACTTCTATTATTTACTGTCTGAAGTGGCGGTTGATGATGTCTGCTCTGACATTGAGCCCCTCGTCGCAGAATGGCCCCTCTAGAACAGGCTCGTCCTCCTCATCTCTGAGGAGGTGTCGGGGCACCTGGACAGCCTGCAGCATCCCAGCCCGCTGTGCAATATTATGCAGGACGCTACAGGCTATAACGATCTTCGCCATCTTACTAGGGCTGTATTGGAGGGCTCCTCCCGATCTGTCAAGGCATCTGAATCTCATTTTGAGGAGCCCAAACATCCTCTCGACTACAGCCCTAGTCCTCTTGTGCGCCCTATTATAGCGCTACTGAGCCTCATCAGTAGGGTTACGTAACGGCGTAATGAGCCAAGGCCGGCTCATGTAACCAGAATCACCTATAAATTATGAAAAGAACAAAATGAAATTTAAAAAAAAAAAAGTGTAATGATATTAAAACAATTTATTTGTGTACACGAAAATCCAATAACAAATGTTTTAATTTAAAAATAATAATCTAGTTAAATCTTATTCTCTATCTGCCCATTTCAGATAAAACATGCTACATATGCATATTTCGCATAAACCAGACCTTTGCTAAAATAAAAAAAAAATGGTTAAATAGCATTCTCGATCTGACCATTTAAGCTAGAAAATGCTACATATCTGCTGTGAGCTAAAACTAGACATTTGCGGAAAGAGACAATGACATGGTTAAATCGTATTCTCTGTCTGACCATTTCAGCTAAGACATGCTACATATGCGTATTTCGCATAAACCAGACCTTTGCTAAAATTAAAACAAAAATGGTTAAATTGCATTCTCGATCTGACCATTTAAGCTAGAACATGCTACATTTCTGCTTTGAGCTAAAATTAGACATTTGCGGAAAGAGACAATGACATGGTTAAATCATATTCTCTATCTGACCATTTCAGCTAAGACATGCTACATATGCGTATTTCGCATAAACCAGACCTTTGCTAAAATTTAAAAAAAAATGGTTAAATTGCATTCTCGATCTGACCATTTAAGCTAGAACATGCTACATATCTGCTTTGAGCTAAAACTAGACATTTGCGGAAAGAGACAATGACATGGTTAAATTGCATTCTCTATCTGACCATTTAAGGTAAGACATGCTACATATCTGTTTTGAGCTAAAACTAGATATTTGCGGAAAGATAAAGAAATGGTTAAATTGCATCCTATAGCTGCACATTACACTAACAACAGTTTAAGACTACAGTGGCAATTGTCTAACTAATTAACCAATACTCACCAACGAGATACCCAGGGGGAAATTGTCTTTCCTCAAACTGCCGCCACAGGGAGGACAGAGAGAGGATGCGGGCATCATGACAAGCCCCGCCGAAATTAGCACACACCTGCATTATCCGCATCCGTGCATCACAAACATACTGCACGTTGAGGCTATGGAAATGTTTGCGATTTCGGAAGGGCAAGTCATCGGCTGGAGCACGCAGTGCAATGTGGGTGCAATCTATTGCTCCCAAGACATTGGACAATTCAGCTATTACAAAGAATTCCCTCTTCAGGCGCCTACAATCACCATCATTCTGAGGGAATCCTATGTAATGCTTACTGATATGTACCATGGCGTCCAGAAAGTGATCAAACACCACCGAGAATGTACCTTGAGCCAGGCCATGCATGTACATCTCTCCAGATTGAAAACTCCCGGAGGCCAGGACGTATATACAACTTAGCATCTTAGTGATGCCAGGGACAGCAGTCCTTATTTGTATACGTGGCTCCAGATGAGGTCTAAGAACATCGTAAAGGCCAATGAGCTGTTCGCGATTGAGCCTATACTTTTCAAAAACCTCGAAGTCACTCATGTTTTCCAAGGTGGGTCTCACCCTGTAGACACGAGGACCTCTAACCAAACAAGCCCTTCGTCTCTCTTGGAGCCGCTGAGCCCGCCTGATTCTATTAACCGCTGCTTCTGCAACAGCACCAGCAGCAGCGTCTACCAAATCGTCATCCATATTTGCCAAGCTAAGCAGCACAAAGCCAAACAGCAGAGCAAACACAACGCAAGGAGTAACAAGGTATGCAAAAACACAAAAGCGATTTGATACAATGTCGATCACAAGGGACACCTTGGACATGTTGTTTGGGGGATTTATAGTGCAATTAGTCCAATGGTAGAGAGTTTGTAATGATTGCTGATTGTATACACTTGTTTGTATGTGAGTGGCGCAAATGCTTTCAAAGTGGGCGTTTTTTTAGGTGTTTGCTGAAATTTTGTTTTCCCCCAATGAATCGCAATTTGAAAGTGTAAAACGTCACACATACAGTGCATCTTTGTAATGTTTGTTCATATGCGTAATAAATACTTAATAAACACAATGTTATAGTAAAAAGCACACTTCCACGCTAACATGAATGAAAGTGCATACTTGTGTATAATGTGTGCATAGAATGTGATCGATCAATGTTGCTGCAATATTGTTTGTAACCGATAAAGTAACAGCTGACATCTGTAATATTGTATATATAAGTGATTGCCGAGATGTCAATATTGTACGTGTCCCATTAAAATCGCACTAATACTGAAGATCTTCCGGCTGCCATCTGTAGTATTGTATATATAAGTGATTAGCGAGATGTCAATATTGTACGCGTCCCTTTAAAATCGCAATAATAATGAAGATCTTCCGGCTGTCATCTGTAGTATTGTATATATATATAAGTGATTGGCGAGATGTCAATATTGTACACGTCCCTTTAAAATCGCAATAATAATGAAGATCTTCCGGCTGTCATCTGTAGTATTGTATATATAAGTGATTTGCGAGCTGACAATATTTATTACGCGTCCCATTAAAATCGCCATAATAATGATGTTCCAAACTCTTGTTTACGTATATGTTGTATTGTAGTATTGAGTGCTAAAGTTCTGAAAGGGGCGGTACAGTCCTAAAGCTGTAATGTGTATGGTTGAAGCTTCTAATGACGTCATCATATTATCAACCTGCCTGTGTAGTTCTGATATCCTCATTGTGTTGTTGTATTTGACTACATTGTTATTGTGTGCTGATTAAAATATAAATGTGTGCTTTGTGGTTGTGTGATGCGTGTTATGTACATATACGTATATATTGTGATTGTGTCCCACATATGCTGACTTCTATAAAGCATTGTTGTTCCTTCCCAAAAAGTGACAGCTGTAATCTGTTCTAATGATGTTCTTATTGTACGTAATTCCTAGTGGTTTATTGTGAGTGAATCGTGATGTTAAAGGTAAAGTAAAATCCCTATTTTCTGTTTCCTGATTCATAGAGAGAATGTAATGTGTTTTTCCCCCATCATATGAATGCACATGTATGAATCAATGGTGTAAAAGTAAAGTGCATCCATGAATGATCATGTGTTAAGCCTATGTAGATATGCTGTTGCTGCAAGCATATGAGATGAATAAATGAAATGCTATAATAAAGGTAAATGAGAGGTGTTTCCAATTGTCTACTGTTTGTGAATCCCGAAATGTTTCAATTATTTTTCTGTCCGTTTAAATGTGATGTAATTGTTGAAAATGTTTGTTACTAGTGATGGTGATTTGTAGTTGTAATGTAAAAGTATCAAACAATTTAATGTTGTTGTGAATTTCCCATAAGTAAAATCCATAACTCCATAGGGAAATAGCCATTTCTTGATCTATTTGTCATAGCGTGGCTAACGCAGAAAAACATGAGTTAGTTTCAGAATTCTAGCGCTGGTATTTAGAGTTTTCTTGTCTACGCTTTTTGCGTGCGTTAGGGAAATCTGTCTGTCTCGTGCACGAGCACGTCTTCCCCATAGAAGTCAATGGAGGCTAAAAATTTGAGTGTAAATAAAATCCAAGGTTTTGAGCGTAAAGTGAGTGACGTCATGGTCTTGTGTGAAAAAGTAGCTAAATCGTATTTATTTCGTAATCAAATTCTTCTTTGTGTATGTAATGTGGTGTATATTGCTTGTATGCATCGATGAGTGTATGTATGTGATACTATTATTAGTTAGATGTAGCTATATGATTGTCTTTTCCCGTCTGTCAATGTAAGTCAATGGCAAAATGGATTTGTGTTGTTTTTTTTTTCCTAACACCAGAGATCTCGCAACTTTGATCTTTTCTATTTTGACGAGAAAATATTAAAAATGAAAATAAATATAGTGTAGTGTTTGTATGAGTGTAAGTGTACTTTGTGTAATATTTGTTTTGTGATTCGTTGATGTTTATTTTGTCGTTAGATGTTAACTCCTGGGTCTGGGTTGTCGGTAAGGATTTCAGCGTTTGGAAATTTTTGAGTGTCGGTAAGTAAACTCTAAATACCAGCGGGCGGTAAAAAGCAGTGTTAGAAGCCCTTTACGCTGGTTTTGACGGCTAACGCAAAATTCTAAATCTAGGCGTTTGATTAATAGAACATATAAAATACTGTACACCTAATATACATTTTGGTACCTGTACTAAAGTAGTCAGTAATTCAATGGAATGATAAATTCCATAAAATTATCTTTTAACTATCATTGCAAAGTTATCTTTTAACTATCATTGCAAAGGTGCCCACTGTAATATTTAAATTAAAGTGAATGTCAATTTTTGAACATCTCTTTCTTCCTAATACTACTTGTACACCTATGTATTCAAACCGCAATTTATTTTTTTAATTTGTTTTTTACCATTTCTTATATATTATAATCAATAACTTTGCTCCGTTTTCGATTTCACTCCTCCCAGCCAGCCCTTCCATATTTTTCACTGGGTGACGTATAGAGCGATCCCACCCGCTCTATGCGTATGTCTAAAGCGCGCACCCGTGGAGTTTTTCATCTGGCTCTTCATCTACGCCTGTGTTAGAATCCTATATAATTACTCTGTGCATTAGTTATTTATTGTGGCGTTGTTTATTGCATAATCTAACAATGTGTCGTATAGAGCATGCGCGTTGCGTGAATGCGCATCCGTTCTCAAGCTGCAGATTATGGTCTAACGCATGTGCAGAAGAATCGAATTATGTTTTAAAAAAAGGGGTTGAACGCCAATCAATCAATCTGAAATAGAGGGACAATATGGCGGGTGGAGGAAGCGCGGTAAGAAAATAAAGAAAAATATAAATGTTAGAATTAGGAAAATTAAAAACGATGCATTAAAGCCTCCCTAATTGTCTTCATTAATAATATGGCATTAAATGGTCCTGCTGACTTTACATTCACTTTAATGGTATGTATTGTAAAGCCCATTCAAAGCAGAAGGACAATGATTCACTTTTAAGCATACATATTATAATTGTATTCTGTTATCATCAAATCAGAAATACAGTGACACCATTTCATTTAGACCTATTTTTCTTAAAACATAGGATGTGTCATGTGTAACAGCCTGAATTTAGAACATCCCTGGGTTATTCTCAACAGAACTATAGCTAACGGCAAAAAGCAGGACATGTAATCTTTATATTTACTTTCAGATTTTTTCAGAACAGTACATCAAATGAAACTGTTTTACCATATGGGGATTAAAGGCAGCTATTTGTTATTAAGTATACAATTATCCCTTATAAACTTTAATTCATCAAAAATGTAATAAAAAAGGCACAGCGGTCGATGTCTCATATTTTCCTAATAAATGAAGACGCACACAGCAGGAAGGCTTACTTCAAATGACCCTTGATTTTCACTCCAAACAATTTAAATAGTATGATATCTGGCAAAAAAAGACATGATCTTTGGAATACACACACATCTAAGTCACTGGCATGAGTGAATATTTAAAAGCTCAAATTACATTGCTTTTATGGTTTGTACTTATATATATGGGAGCAGTAATTTGCGTTCACCTTCAAGCTTTAGAACCACTAGAAATAATTTATTTGCGCTTGTAGATTTGCGCTCGTATTACGAGTTGAAAGTAAAACGTTTGCACATGATTATATATAGGTATAGATATATACATATTGTTGCACAACTGGCGTTAATATAATTTTGAGGGGTTGCCATTTTTTTAAAAAAAGGTTTGAGCCTGTGTTTTGTGTTTAATTTGGCATCATGCTGCCCTATGAAAATCTGTTTTAGTAAGAGACGCTTGAATGGAGCTATAGTTGGTGGCTGCCTAGAGATCCATCTATCCAGAATGCAGTGTCTAGTCAATAATGTACACAGGGTGAGTATTCTATGAATTTTTGTGTGTATGGAACAGGTATATTTTATTTACATCCAATTCAATTTCTTTATTGAATGTAGTTTTTATCCAATATTGGCAATGCCCCCAAAATCGTCTTATTAATGGGCATGAGTAAAAGTAGTGTTTAAACGAGGGAGATTTACTGCTACATTTAACACAGGAGTCAGGGTGCTGTGGTTTCCATTTTGATAGTCTTTGTGGTGTAATATAATATTTATGTAGCATCCTAAGTTGCGCCTCTCTAAGGGAAATTGGCAATGTCGCCGTTTTTGTGGCCTCTAAGCTATTCTTAATATCCTGTATGGTTACCAAAGTTGAGACAACCCTATTTAGTGTTGTCAGTATATTTGTGTGTATTGTGACCTCTTTTAGCATTACTAACTGCTTATAGAAATCTGATAGTGAGAAGCATCCCAATTAAAACCAGGTCTGAGAAACAGCAAAGGGAGATGTGCACCAGAATTCTGGATTGGACGATTGAAGACTCGACACATAGTGTCTCACCTGTAGGTATGCATAAAAGTGTCTGATGGGGATATTAAATTTGAATTTCAATTCCTGAAAATACCTTATCGTGTGCTGTAATGGGTCTAACACGTCTCCCACTACTCTAATTCCCAGATTTTTCCAAATATGGAACAGTTCGCAATCATTTCCTGCTGGGAATTCAGGATTTCCCACCAGAGGAATAAATTTAGGGGTAGGATGTTTGAATCCCATGTATTTATTAATAATTTTTCAGGCTCATAAAGGGTCTCTGTTTAGGGCATTATTGGCGAGTAAGGGTGGTATATCTTTTGTTTTTACATATGGCAGATAGGCTTACACCAAAGGTTCTATTGTTGCTTCTTCCAGTTTTGCATCGCAAAAGTGAGAAGTATTAAGTTGCCAGTCAGTTACCAATCTGGCCAGTACCGTCCAATTATAAAGTTTTAAGTTTGGGAGACTAAGACCTCCACTGAGGAAAGGGAGTTGTAATTTCTCTGCAGCTATTCAAGGTTTTTTCCCCCGCCAGATGAAAAAAGTTATCGATCGGGACAAACTTGTCATATCTTTTTTAGTCATGAGGAATTGGAGTATGAGTAACGGATAGAGTATCTTCGGTAGTATTGTCATTTTGACCAAATTAACTCGACCCGATAAACCCAAAGGGAGTCCCATCCAATTTTGTAATTGTGAGATAAGGCTTTTACATTTTTCAGAGATATTTAATTTAAATATTTTATGTGGATCTCTGTACAATTTAATGCCTAAATATGTAAGCGTATTTGACACTTCTACAAATGGTTAATGATGTCTAGAGTCCAGATGTTTATGTAACCACAGTATCTCCGATTTAAATGTATTTATCTTGTAGCCAGAGAAGCTACCAAACTCCAAGATAGTTTCTAGTATGTGTGGTATATATAGTGATGGTGTGTCTACAAATAGCAGAATATCATCTGCGTACAGGGCTAACAGCAGAGGGATGCCTCCTATTGTGATGCCAGGGAATATCTGTCTCAACTTCAATGCCAAGGGTTCAAGTGCCAGGTTATATAATAGGGTTGACAGAGGGCAACCTTGTCTCGTGTCTCTCTATAACTGGAAATCAGGAGAAAATAGTCTATTAGTTAGTATACGTGCCTCAGGTGATTTATACACTTTGCAAATTAGATCTAAGAAGGGTCCTTTGAAATTAAACTGTTGCATAGAGTTAATTAAGTGAGACCACTCCACTTGGTCAAAGGCCTTCTCTGCATCAAGAGATAACAGAAAGACCTCCGATACGGTGTACCCCCTCCCCCCCTTCCCAAAGAGCAGTAATGGTTTACCACCTGTAGAACCCTGCAGAGATTGACCACTGAGGTACGTTTAAAGGTGAAACTTGTCTGATCTGGGTGCAACAATGAAGGAAGGATTATTTTTAGTCTGTTTGCTATCATTTTCATGAAGAGTTTGTAATCGGTATTTAATAAGGATATGGCTGAAAGGATTCTGGTAAGAAATCATCCTTGCCTGGCTTGGGAATGAGGATTATATGAGCTGAGGTGATGCTTTTGGAGGGAAGCGTGTCTTTCTGGAAATAGGCATTGTATAATTTGGTTAGTCTGCTGGTAATTTGTGGTTGAAGGATCCGATAGAATTCAGTGGGCAGTCTGTCTGGGCCTGGTGCCTTTCCTATGGGGATGGATTTTAGAGTAAAAGCTATCTCTTCATTAGTTATGGGAGAGTTTATGTCATCCAATTGATCTTGCGTTAGTTAGGGAAATTTGGCTGTTTGCCAAAAGTGAGTTTGGGAGTCAGAGGTCGAAGAGTTCAGTTGTGTGAATTATTGTGTGAAACATTGTGCAATGTCCAATGGAGATGTGTAAGTCCGACCCTGAAATCTCAGAGCAGCCACATTGGTTCTTGCTGTCCGTGGTTTTGTCAAAGTTGCAAGTAGCCTACCAGATCTGCCACCGAACCTAGAATAGTTGCCTGCTCTTTTTAAGAGGCCTGATGAGTCTTGCTGCTTCATAAAAGCATCAAGTTCTGCCTTTACTGCCACATAAGTTTCATATGCATCCCCTGATTTAGTCGTGTAGTGTGTCTGATATACTTGCCACAGTTGTTTTTGCAAAACCTTATATCCATGTTGGGTTTTGAATTTAATTTTTGAGATATAAGATATTGTCAGGTATCTGGCATATTGATGTGTATACCTTTAAACTCAGCCTTTATATTACTACGTAACCCTGCACCACCTGCTAATTAATTTTGTTTAGCTTGTAGCTCAGCTACTCCACAGCAACGCTTTTGTATCTCTCTGGAAGTTACCTAAAGTCTTCCTTATTGTGTCTTGGATTTAACATATGCCTACAATATACTCTGGACTTTGCTAAACTGGGGGATATCAGATATTCAGGATTGAGAACTGTATTTAAAAGGCTCCTGTGAAACAAAGCTTCTCAGATTGAATCAGCTGTTCGTCAGGTCTGCCCGACTTCCCTGACAACTTACCGCAACCTGCAGGATCGTACTGAGCACCTTCAACAGTTTGGGTACTTGCCACACTTACCTCATTCCTACTTGCTTGTCACCGCATCTATCGTATTTCATTTCCGTGACTAAGCAAGGTTCTACTGTGCAAAAGATTACATTATCCGTGTGGCTCCTCCCCTAACATATCGTCATTCAGACTGTCAGTCACAGCCAACAGCTGATCCAGTGTCTAACACGCCTCCTGAGTCACGGCATCTCTCACAGAACTGACTAGTCCTGCTGCTCTACGCATACAGCTCTACAGTAGAGGCCACTTAACAACAGCTATCAGTATAAATAAAAGAGTGTTCCGGCACTAACATTTCTTTCTGCTCCAGTCACCCTGCTGGATTACTAGTTTATACAGGACTTTCGCTACACTCTCCTGTAACCAAAATCCCAAGAGAAAAAAATATCATAACAGCTTCCTCTTAAAGCAACATACACCTCCCAATTTATGATAAGATCTGCAGTTGTGATCTATAAATCCTATTTCTTTAAAACAAGTCTTACAGCAAACACCTACCAGAACTGACAGATATTATAGAACCAGTTAATACCGTTTTTGCTGCTTCCCAGAATAATTGTGTGTTTTCCATGAGAGCCACGTTATCTGTATAATAATCGGTCCAACTCTGGGTTAGGAATTTTATAAATGCCTCTGTTGAGGCCAAATATGTTGGGAATCTAAGAGTGTTTCTATTTGAGCATGGCCCACAAGAATCCAGAATCACCTCAACAGGAGCATGATCAGACAGCAGTATGTCATGTATTTTGCTGTGGCGTATTTGTGTGGTTAGGGTGTTGGAAATAAGAAACAAGTATATTCTAGATAGGGTGTGTTTAGCTTTAGATAGACATGTATAATCTCTACCCTCTGGGTGTCGCAGCCTCCATATGTCACAGGTGTCAAGGTCTGAATCAAACATGTTAAATATTTTGGTTTCATATCTTGCTTTCTAGTAAACTTTCGGATCCCTAATGGATTGGGTTTCTAGCCAAATTCTATCCAACTTGTGTGATGGGGCAATATTGAAATCTCCTCCAATTTTCAATCTTGATCCTATATGCGGGGTCAGTTTTTGTATTAGTTCTTTCCAGAAAACTATTGATCTGTGATTGGGGGCATAGATATTACAGAACACATAATCCACTGAGTTAATTTTTGCCTGGACTATCAAGAATCTCCCCTCTTTATCTGAATAAGTGTTATTAACTTGGACCGATAATCTTTTACCAAAGATAGTAGCTAAGCCTTGGCTGGCACTAGTGTGTGAAAGAAAAGACAGGTGTCCCACCCAGTCTCTTTGTAATTTAAGGTGTTCCGCGTCATTTAGGTGGGTCTCTTGCAGTAATGCTATATCAGCTCCTATTCTCCGAAAGTGAGTAAGAACTGCTTTTCGTTTTATGGGGGAATTAATTCCCCCCACGTTCCATGCTTTTATTTTAAGTGTCATGATTATCTAGTGTGTTGAAGTTGTTTGTTTTGTGCCATAGGAGAAGAGGGAAAAAAAGGGGAGGGGCAAAAACAGGTAGAAACAGAAGTGTTGGCCCTATGTTTGAAGAAAAAATTAAAAGGAACTGGGATCCGAGCTGGGAACAACATTGGTAGTGCAAACAATCAATAGTTTTAGTCATCGCTACACATGAACATAAAAGTTGCTTCTGCACCTTTGATGATACTGTTGGTGGCGGGCATGCAGGCCATTTGCCACATATAACTTGCGTGTCTATCAGCCTATACAGAATATATTTCACAATATGTGTCAGCCATTTAGGAATCAGTCCGGGGTGCAACCCAACTGCTAGCGTGAATAGTAAAACACACGCTAGCACACTGAGAAATAACCAGGACGTGACCCCCTCAGGAAACAGATAAGATTGGTTACAAAAAATAATAATTGTTCCAGTACGCAGGAAAGCCACAAAAGTGAAAACGTCCCTTTAAGCAGGATAGGAAAATATAAAGATCATGCTCTTATTTGCAGCTTGTAAAAGTAAATGTCCTTTTTAAGCAGACTTGTAACAAACAAAAAGACAAAGTTCTCTTTTGCAACTTGTGAAAGTAAATGTCCCCTTAAGCAGGCTTGTAACAAACAAAAAGACAAAGTTCTCTTTTGCAGCTTGTAAAAGTAAATGTCCCTTTAAGCAGGCTTGTAACAAACAAAAAGGCAAAGTTCTCTTTTGCAGCTTGTAAAAGTAAATGTCCCTTTAAGCAGGCTTGTAACAAACAAAAAGACAAAGTTCTCTTTTGCAGCTTGTAAAAGTAAATGTCCCTTTAAGCAGGTAGTAAATAGGAAAATATATCCAAGAGAAGATTGAGGGATAAGGCATAAGCAAGGTCAGGCAGGCAGAAGTCGGCATCCAAACATCAGTAGCAGGGTTAAGGCAAAAGCAAGGTCAGGCAGGCAGTAGTCGTTATCCAAACAACAGTAACAGGGTTAAGGCAAAAGGCTAGGTCAGGCAGGCAGTAGTCGGTACACAAGAATAGAAACAGATCTTGGTAAAGTACTCACAAACTCCAAGGGAATCAAACAAACGGGCCCCGAGTAAGATCTCCCGCCGTGGTTTAAAGGCAGGAGCGGCGACGTAATCAGAGGGGTGTGTCAGAGGATGCGTCACGTTGCTAAGCAACGTGACGTCATTCACACAGAGAAGATCCGGGAGCCGGTGACACGGCGATGAACGGAAAAAATCATGACAGCACCCCCCTCCTCAAGGACCCCTCCGGGGGACAGGACCAGGCCTAGCAGGATGAGTCTTGTGGAAGGCCTTTATTAAAGTAGGAGCATTTACTTGATGAGCCGACTCCCAGGATCGTTCCGTGACTGGATAACCTTTCCAATGAATGAGATAATACAATTTCTTGCCACGGAGCTTGGAATCCAGAATATGGCTGATCTGAAACTCAGGGTGTCCATGGACAAACAGAGGTGGAGGTTTAGAAAGAGGTTTAGAATACCTGTTAGACATCATAGGTTTTAGAAGAGAAACGTGGAATACCGGATGGACTTTGAGAGTCTTGGGTAAAGCCACCCGGTAAGCAGTGGAACACACTTGACCCAGTATTCGGAAAGGACCCACGTATCGTGGTCCCAGTTTGGTAGAAGGTTGTTTCAGGCGAAGAAAACGAGAGGAAATCCAAACTTTATCACCAGGACGATACTTGGGAGCCTTCTTCCGTCGAAGATCTGAAAAGAACTTGTAACGTTTAGAAGCTACAGAAAGGATACAATGTATTCTCCTCCAATGTCGAGTCAATCTTCGGGCAGTAAGATCAGAAGCAGGATTCACTGTGGAAGAAGTATGCAAAGGAAATGTTCTGGGCTGATATCCGTAAGCCGCATGAAAAGGAGAGGTCTGAAGGGAGGAATTATACCGGGCATTATGAGCCAATTCAGCTAAAGGAAGGTAAGAAGTCCAGTTAGAGTGATAATGATCCACATAATGTCTAAGATATGTTTCAAGACACTGGTTTACCCTTTCAGTCTGGCCGTTAGATTGTGGATGATGGGAAGTAGACAGAGATATTGTGGTTCCAAAGTGTTTACAAAGTGATCTCCAAAATCGGGAAACAAACTGTACCCCTCTATCTGAAACAATATCCAGAGGAAATCCATGGATTCTTACAATATGTGAAATAAAAAGTTCAGAAAGTCTTTTGGCAGACGGTAATCCTGGTAAGGGAACAAAATGAGCAGTCTTAGTGAACCTGTCGACCACCACCCAAATAGTGCTGTTTCCAGCTGACAAAGGAAGGTCGGTAATAAAGTCCATGGATACATGAGTCCAAGGCTGATGAGGTATGGGCAACGGTTGGAGCAACCCTGAAGGAAGTTGGCGAGGAGTCTTGTTCATGGCACATTGTGTGACGTAATCTTTAACATCTTGAGAGAGAGTAGGCCACCAAACATGCTGTTTGAGATTTCGAGTGGTGATACTGATGCCAGGATGTCCAGAAAGGGGACTATCATGAGCCCAAAATAGAATCTTGGAACGAAGGCGTTCAGGAACAAAGAGTAAACCATCAGGAGGTTTACAGGACAAAGGAAGATTCCTTTGAGCAGACTGTAAATCTTGTAACCAAGAAGTTGTTAGCTGGGCTATGACTTCATGAGGTTGGAGAATGGTACCAGACTCAGGAATTGGGGTATCTTGAAATTGTCTGTAAAGGGCGTCTGCTTTAATATTTTTTGAACCAGGTATTTAAGACAAATTATAGTGAAGCCGGGAGAAGAATAACGACCAGCGTGCTTGCCTGGAATTCAATCGTTTGGCCGTTTGGAGATAAAGAAGGTTTTTATGATCAGTGAGTATGGTAAACGGCAAAGAAGTACCTTCCAGCCAATGCCTCCATTCATCCAAGGCCATTTTAATGGCAAGCAACTCTTTATTCCCTACGTCATAGTTAAATTCAGAAGGAGTGAATTTTTTAGAGAAAAAACCAACAGGATGAATCCTTCCAGTCTCCGGTATTCGTTGAGAAAGAACAGCTCCAGCAGCAACAGAGGAAGCATCAACTTCCAGGATAAACTGAAAATCTGGATTTGGGTGACGGAGAATAGGTGCAGAAGAAAAAGCTTCTTTGAGAGACTCAAAAGCCTCTATGGCCTCAGGAGGCCATCTTTTACAATTTTGTCCCTTTCTAGTGAGAAAAGTAAGGGGAGAAGTAATAGTAGCAAAATCCTTGATGAACTTCCTGTAATAGTTGGCGAAGCCCAGAAAACGTTGCAAAGCCTTCAGAGAATCAGGTCTAGGCCAATCCAAGATGGCAGAAAGTTTAGTAGGATCCATTTCAAATCCAGATGCCGATATTACATAACCCAGAAAGGGTATGGATTTTTGATGGAAAGAACATTTCTCCAGTTTAGCAAACAGATGGTAATCTCTTAAACGTTGAAGTACTTTCCTGACGTGGTGCACATGATCTTGGTGGTTCTGAGAAAAAATTAAGATATCGTCAAGGTATATGATGACAAAGATATTCAAAAAATCACGAAAGATCTCGTTTACAAAATGTTGAAAAACCGCCGGAGCATTGCATAGCCCAAAAGGCATGACCAGATATTCGTAATGCCCAAATCGAGTGTTAAAAGCAGTCTTCCACTCATCTCCTTTGCGTATACGGATAAGATTGTATGCACCACGTAGATCAAGTTTGGTAAATATGGTGGCTCCCTGAAGATAAGTAAAAAGTTCAGGAATAAGGGGTAGAGGATAACTGTTCTTGATGGTAATCTGATTTAGTCCTCTGTAATCAATACAGGGTCGTAATCCGCCATCCTTTTTTCCTACAAAAAAGAAACCAGCCCCTACAGGGGAAGAGGAGGGTCGGATAAATCCTCTAGCCAGATTGTCTTTAATATATTCTTCCAAAGCCACGTTTTCAGGTTTAGAAGTGGATATGTCTTGCCTCGAGGATAGGTAGCCCCGGGAAGGAGATCAATGGGGCAATCAAAAGGGTGGTGAGGAGGAAGACGTTCAGCTTCCTTTTTGGAGAAAACATCCACAAAGTCATGATAAGGCATAGGTAGAGAGTCCGGAGTTTCGATTGTGAGAGCAATAGTGAGTGGTAACTTGGTGATCTTTTGAAGACATTTAGTCTGGCATGTAGATCCCCAGGAGGTGAGTTCGCCGAAAGTCCAAGAAAAAGTAGGATTGTGTACTTGGAGCTAGGGTAGTCCCAAGATAATGGGAAATTGAGGAGTGGGAATGACATCAAAACAAATTGTCTCGGAATGAAGTATTCCTACGGTGAGAAGTAAAGGTTGAGTAGCAAACTGAATATATCCGGAACCCAAAGGATCTCCACTGACCGTAGAGACTGAAATTGAATACTCTTTCTTTAGTAAGGGTATAGAGTGAGTAGAGACGAATGTGGAGTCAATGAACACTCCTCCAGCACCAGAGTCGATAAGAGCTTGGGTATGAATCTTACTATGTCCAATTTGAAGGGTTACTGGAACAAAGAGTTTCTTGTATAGGGAATGACTACTTTTTTGGCTTAACTCAGTTCCCTGGACTAGAGTTAAGCCCTGGCTTTTACTGGCCTGGTAGGACAATCCCTTAATAAATGCCCTTTAAGGCCACAGTACAAACACAAGCCAAGAGAACGTCTTCTCAAGCGTTCAGTCTCTGTTAATTTTATACTTCCCACTTCCATGGGTTCAGCCTGATCAGGAGTAGGAGAGGCAGGAGTGACTGGATTAGAAAAATGAGGAGCCAAACGAAAAGGAGTTCGAGTTGAAGACCTCTGTGTTCTATCCTTTTCTTGTTGGCGTTCACGAAATCTGGCGTCGAGACTGATAAAAAGATTTATTAAGGCTTCCAAGGATTCTGGAAGTTCCCGATACACCAATTCATCCTTGAGACGCTCAGAAAGTCCTTTACGAAAAGCGGCTCTAAGTGCTCCCTGATTCCAAGTAGTTTCAGAGGCAAGGGTGCGGAACTCAATAGCGTATTGAGAAACTGGTTGACTACCTTGACGTAAATCCAAGAGAGTAGCTTCAGCAGCGGATGACCTTCCAGGTTTATCAAATACATTTGAAAACACAGAGAGAAATGTATCTACATCCAAAAGTATAGGGTCATTCTTTTCTAGCAAAGGTGATACCCAAGCCAAAGCTTTTCCTTTCATTAAGGAAATAAGAAATGTGATTCTAGAAGAGGGAGTAGCAAAAAGAGTAGGGCTATTTTGGAAATGGAGACGGCACTGATTCAGAAAGCCCCTACATTCTTCAGGATTCCCATCATATTTATCCGGAAGAGGTATCCTGGGACTCAGTTGTACCTGAGACTGGTTGTTAGGAATCGAAGGAGGTAATGCCTCAATAGGATTAGGATTGGTATTAGGATTGGGAGGTGCAGTAGCAACCAAATTTTGTAATAAAGCAGTTATTGGTCAAGTTTAGTGTCCAGAGACTGCAAGTGGGTGGCATGAGATCCCAGTAGCTGTCCCTGGTGAGCCACGGCCATGGATAATTCTGTGGGGTCCATTTATGGCCCGTTTGTAATGTCAGCCGTTTAGGAATCAGTCCGGGGTGCAACCCAACTGCTAGCGTGAATAGTAAAACACACGCTAGCACACTGAGAAATAACCAGGACGTGACCCCCTCAGGAAACAGATAATTTTGGTTACAAAAAATAATAATTGTTCCAGTACGCAGGAAAGCCACAAAAGTGAAAACGTCCCTTTAAGCAGGATAGGAAAATATAAAGATCATGCTCTTATTTGCAGCTTGTAAAAGTAAATGTCCTTTTTAAGCAGACTTGTAACAAACAAAAAGACAAAGTTCTCTTTTGCAACTTGTGAAAGTAAATGTCCCCTTAAGCAGGCTTGTAACAAACAAAAAGACAAAGTTCTCTTTTGCAGCTTGTAAAAGTAAATGTCCCTTTAAGCAGGCTTGTAACAAACAAAAAGGCAAAGTTCTCTTTTGCAGCTTGTAAAAGTAAATGTCCCTTTAAGCAGGCTTGTAACAAACAAAAAGACAAAGTTCTCTTTTGCAGCTTGTAAAAGTAAATGTCCCTTTAAGCAGGTAGTAAATAGGAAAATATATCCAAGAGAAGATTGAGGGATAAGGCATAAGCAAGGTCAGGCAGGCAGAAGTCGGCATCCAAACATCAGTAGCAGGGTTAAGGCAAATCAAGGTCAGGCAGGCAGTAGTCGGTATCCAAACAACAGTAGCAGGGTTAAGGCAAAAGGCTAGGTCAGGCAGGCAGTAGTCGGTACACAAGAATAGAAACAGATCTTGGTAAAGTACTCACAAACTCCAAGGGAATCAAACAAATGGGCCCCGAGTAAGATCTCCCGCCGTGGTTTAAAGGCAGGAGCGGCGACGTAATCAGAGGGGTGTGTCAGAGGATGCGTCACGTTGCTAAGCAACGTGACGTCATTCACACAGAGAAGATCCGGGAGCCGGTGACACGGCGATGAACGGAAAAAATCATGACAATATGTACATTAATACAGATGTTAGCTTCTTTCAACCCCGTTTGGTTAAACTGTAGTGCCATTGAATGCAAGACATATTGCAGTGCTATCTGATTTATATAAGTTAGGTTCTGATATTTGAAGAATATGGAATGAATCCTTTTACCGCCCTTCAAACTAATCATCTGTTTGATATCTAATGAATTTTAAAGAACAATAGTAGATATGGCGAACAGGCATGTGTCTCTAATTAACTTCCCATTCTGAGCTAACAACAAAGCTAAATCACTTAATGACAATGCTACGTAAGTATTAGGATCGGCTAATTGACTGATGTATTGTGCAGTGATTGTTTTACATCTATGGAGGATGTGACACCAACTATGCCTGTGGTGAGGCAATGCAGATCTACATTCTATTGTTAACCCTATGCTGCAAACAATGACTACTATTGCTGAAAGGTTATTATTTACTGAGTTTAACCCCCTTAGGCTAGGCTAGGCTGTGATGCATTTAAAAGCAAGGCACATCTTAATATTATCTGACCAATGTAGCTTAAATCATGAAATTTGTGGCTCTTGAGACAGAATTTGATTTCCTTCATTAAATTTAGATTTAGGTCCCTACCGAATAACCGAAATGCCAGTTCTGTCAGCGGGAGTTCAATAAATACAATAAATGGGTAACCATGTGACTTCCCAATCCCATCGCTAAGATAGCAAGAGTTTGACTCCCTCCGTGAATCACCTATACAGTATAAGGGATATTAAATGTTACGGTGGGAATATGTCCCGGCTTATCTACCAGCATCTGGGGTGTTATCTGAGTGGGAAGGAGTGTACCAAAAGTCTCAGCAGATATAACAAATAAGTGTGTCTTTAAAATTAAAACTACTAATAAGAACAAATAACCTGAAAACAACAAAAACAATAAATTTAGGCTATTCATATTAATCAAATAATAAGTGAACCATGTGGCATTTAGATTACTCTTGCAAGGATTAATACCCTTGAATTGTCTAAGATACAAGTGTATCAGCAATACTCTTTTCATTAAACTTAAACAATAACAATAGAACCCAATAACATGAATGCTTAACTGTGTCAAGCATTTTCACATAAGCAAAGATTATTAATAAAAAAGCATAAAAATGAGGTAGAGTCCAAGGACTCCAAGTCTTTACCCTTGATGTTAGGTCCTTTCCCCGTCCGGGTTTCTCTTTCCTCTTTAAATGATATTCGTTGGCCGTTATCTGGACCAAAGTATAGAGATCAGACATCTTTATTTATCAAACTTTTATTTTGGTGAGCAACCAACAGTTTCAGTAGTTGAGCGAGGATTTTTCAATTAGGTAGTTGTTGGTTCTCGGTTGCAAGGTAGCTTCTTAATGCCTGTGGGGAGTGGAAAAATGTTGTGCCGTATGGTGTCTGCAAACGTAGCTTGGCTGGATAGAGTAGTGCCACTTGCCGACCACAGAGGAGCAAAATCTTTTATTTGTCTTGTGACCTCCATGGAAAAGTCCTGAAAGAGCAGAAGTTTTGAACCTTCAAATAGTATTTCTTTACGTAGCCTGTAAACTTGCAGAATTTTCAGTTTATCCTGGAAGTTTAGACACTTAAATATGACCTGCCTGGGTCTCAGCCTTGCATGTTCAAGAGTTCTTTCTGGACCCACTCTGTGGGCTCTTTCCACATCAATGGGGAGAATATCAGCAGGAATGCCCAGCATCTTGGGGAATGTAAGTGCAGTGAATTCTAGGAGATCCTTCCCCTTTACTGACTCTGGGATCCCAACTATACGTAGGTTATTACACCTACTTCTGTTCTCCAGGTATTTGACCCACTCCAGGAGGATTTGATTCTGTTTTACAAGCTGTTTCAATGATATTTCTGAGTTGGTTTGCCTATCCTTTGCCTATCCTCAACTTCGGAGATACAGGATTCAGCTGAATTTAACCGTGAGGAGAACTGTCTTACTTTTTTGGAAGGAAAAACTATTTTAGCTCTTGCAGTAAAGACATTTGATCATTAACCACCTGAGAATCTGAATGTCCACTCTGGACTAGGCTTTCAGCATGAATTTCAACCATGTGTCTCTGTTGCTTCCTGTCTGTGGTCTTTGCCCTTTGACTCATGTTGTCTTTCGGGGGGGGGGGGGGATAAAGTTTGTGAAAATATTCATCAACTTTCATGTAGATTTAAAGTAGGAGAGAGACTATATCTGCAATCAGCTAGGTTGTAGTGGAAGCAGATGTTATGGCTTTAAGGTCTGGTAAACCTATCCAATACTGTGATTGTGGCACCAGATTACTCATATGGTCCTATCACCATTGTCAGGGAGTGGTGGCAGCCTGTCAGTGTGCGTTATCTGCAAAAAGTGCTAGGCAATGTTTATTCCCATTTATTTTCCTCCTCTCTACTCCCCTTCTCCCTCTCCACCTCTCAATGTGCTTGTGTGTTGTGTGACTCACCTTATACACTATTATTCTTTTTCAGTCTTGACAGCTGTGTAGATGTCTCCTTAAAGTCTGCCCAATATGACGATTTGGAAAAAGCGTCTGTTTAGGCTCTTGCACCGAATCAAATCCAAGGGCTGTCTAGATATATGCCTCAATTGCCCTGCGGTTCTAATTCTAGGAGATGTGCCAATATTGTTACCAGCTATAATGGGGGGCTGTAGTATCTATTGTGCCGTCCCCTTCAAGATAGCGCTTGCGGCCCTCCGTGCTGTTTCCACAGTACCACAATAGGATGGTAATTATATCCTCTGTCTCTTTCGCTCCACTGTCAATCCAGGCCGAGAAAGAGTGCCCCACAAATGCCTTCTTGATTGCCCCCATTAGGACACTTTGTGCAATGAAGGGTCCAGAAACTCTTTGTCTCAGTTTTGCTCGTATAACAAGCTATGTGGGTGGTATGTATATGTGGACGTTGTGTTTAATGGTTAGGGCAGATGTTGTGCCTTCCACAGAGAGATAATATCGACTGGTGAGGACTTAGGACCAAGTCTCCCAGTAAGATCAGAGCTGTGGGGGTCTGAATGTTCACTTTTTTGCAAATTTTAGTTGTTTTATAGCGGAGCTCTTACAGCTTGCACCCGTCCAGATGACCCGCCCACCGGAAGTCGGAAAAGCCATTTTTTAAAGAAAACACAGGGTTTGTTGTAGACTGTTACAATATGTTTGCAAAGTGCCTTGTGTTGCTTTTGCCGGGTTTTCAAAACAACTAAATGTAAATCAATTTAAAACATTTCAATAGCTGATTTATCACAATCTTTTCAAATGTGTTTGTTGGACAATAATACTCCTTATAATTTGCAAGGTGACAATTGAACTATAGTATTTAAATTAATCAGAAAATAATTTTCTAGCAGCTCTTCATAAGGTTGTTTGAGTTTTCAAATTTTACAGCATAGACCTCTTGAACCCCCATTTTGACCTTTTCTGAACATTATGGCTTTTTGCAGGGATTGTTTTCCAGGCTTGTTTTTTTTAATGGGGAAGCTCATTGTACATGCTAAAATTATTTTTTATTGATAGAAATTTCTAAATATAGCTCCAATCACACTGTTGAATTATGAAATATAGAAAATTTAAATACAATCTACTTATAATTGCAATGAATATCCGCTTTTAATTGCAATTAATTGTTTAAACATTTAAACATGTTAATTACAAAATTAATTACAAAATGACTACATATGATATAATATTATTAATTGCACATATCTCATGGCTTGATATTAATGACTAAATTGAAAACAATTACAATATTAGCAAAACAACTATATTATGCAGACAACATCAATACTTATTTAATTAGCTGCCATGTTTCACTTTTGCTTTGCCTATTTTTCTTTTCTCTTTTTTTTGCATCCCTGAAGGTCTGGGAAAATCCCTCTGAAAAAACAGAGCTACCATATGAAGTGGTCATTGCTCATTAACATCAATATGAAAACCAATTATAATTAGTTAGAAATACAAATGTAATCGCTGGAATGAAAAAGCAGTATGGGTTTTTAACACAGTCGGTGCTTAATATATTAATAAATAATATATATCTATACTATAATTGAATTTGTAACACGTCCGTCGCATGTCATCAGTTGCGCATGCATCCTCAAAGGAATGTTGGCTGCGCGACAAAATAATCCACCTGGATGCTGCGTAGGCAAAGCATTAAGAAAAAAAACATGCAACCGACCGCACAAAATATTAACGAAAAAACAGGTAACCGCCCGCATGGAATAACAAAAAAACGCGTAACCACCTGCACGAAATAGGAAAAAACCCCTAACCGCCCGCACAAAATAATAAAAAAACCTAACCGCCCGCAGGAAGTATTAACAAACAACTAAACCACCCATCCCCACATTGCAAAATAATGAAGTAATTAACCCCAAATTAAACAACGCAAATAACATAATTAAAATATTAACCCCTAAACCGCCAACCCCCCACATCGCAATAAACCTAATTAACCTATTAACCCCTAAACCGCCAACCCCCCACATCACAATAAACCTAATGAACCTATTAACCCCTAAATCGCCAACCCCCACAATCTTAAAAAATTAATTAACCTATTAACCCCTAAACCCCCAACCCCCCACAACGCAAATAACTAATTTAATTACTAAGCCCCCTAACCTAACACCCCCTAACACCGGCTCCATCATCTTCTATCTTCATCTGGAGCGAAGGCGGTGTGGAGCCGAGGTGCGGACCCGGCTTCCCCAATGTGTGGATCCTCAGTGGAGGTCCTCAGTGGCGGTGGTCCTCAGCAGCATGGAGGCCCCTCTTCATGCGATCGTCTGCCTCACACTGAAGATTTAAATCAGCCAATAGGATGAGAGATACTGAAATCTTATTGGCTGATTTGAACAGCCAATAGGATTTCAGTAGCTCTAATCCTATTGGCTGATTTAAAAGAGCTGTTTAACTTAGGGCAATGCCCTGCAAAAGCCCTTTTAAGGGATATTGGTAGTTTAGTATTAGATTGGGGGTGTTTAAGTGTATTAGTTTAGGTTTAATTTTTTTTATTTTGCATTGCTTTGTTTATTTTTTTCTGTAATTTTACATTTTTTATTTTTTGTAATATTAGCTTTGGGGTTTGTATTTTTTTAAAAATAGACTGTCCTTTGGGCAGGCTTATCACCTATTTTTAGATATAAAGGGATATAAAACCCAACATTTTTCTTTATATATTTAGACAGAGAATACAATTTTAAACAACTTTCCAATTTTTTTCTATTATCTAATTAGCTTCATTCTCTTGGTATTCTTTTTTTGAAGAAGCAGCAATGCAGCAATGCACTACTCAGAGTTAGCTGAATACATTGGGTGAGCCAATAAAGGGCTAGATTAGAAGCGAAACACTAACTTTTGAGCACAATCGAACATGGGTTTATTGGGGCTCTTTGCATTCGTCGGAAGTTGCGCACGTATTACAAGTTGAAAGTAAACCCGTTTACTTGAGCGCTATTGAATTTAACGTGAGCTGGGATAGTGTAACTTCAGAGCTCTAGTCACACGAGACAAAAAAGTTGCACAAAACACATCAAAAGTATGTTTAAAAGTACAGTTACATTTATAAGGGCTTAGAGCTATGAGGTCTCAGGTATTAGAAAAAAAAGGACTGCAAAGGACTTTAACATATAGATGCATAGATGTGTACAAATATGTTTATGTATATATATATATATATATATATATATATATATATATATATATATATATATATATATATATATATATGCGAGCAGATGTATTTATGCATTTTTATGAGTATACATGTAATTACAGACAGGTATACACATGTAAACACATAAGCACATATGTATACATATATAGAGATATATAAAAGTGCATTGGAGCCCTTTGCAATCAAGTAGCTAAAAACTTAAAATCCTATTTATGCAATATTCATATTTAATAAACTGTTTAACTATGTTTTTAATATAAATATTTCACATTCCACTGTTATGTACTTCGCATAAGGGAATATGTTCTAAGTATTTTTAAATAGAAATTTCTATATATATCTGTATATAGCTACAGTATACCAATATATATATACATATATAGCATGCCCAATATTTTAAATGGACAGTGTAAAGCGGTAATAGTGCTCTCATTGGATACGTTTTGTGCTTGCTCACACTCTGTTCTTATTTGATGCATTTGAAAACCTACTATTAACTTTAATAGTTTACTATTGGACATTCAAATACACCTTCAAATGCCACAGAAATAAATAAATAAATCTAAAAATCCATTACCTAAACAGATTTTTTGTGCTTGATCTGCTTTGTGCATTCTCTCTATCTGACATGAACAATTTTAATGCAATCTCTCCTAGACATCTATTACTGAGGGACATTACATATCTACACTAACGCACAAGAGTGCTATAATGCGCAACATGCTACAGTGTGATAAATATTAAATGGACATGAAACACTAATTTTTTTCCTTCCTACTTCAGACATCTCATGCGATTTTAAACAATTTTCCAAAGTACTTGTATTATATAATTTGTTTTGTTCTCTTGAAATCCATTGTTGAAAAAGATACCTAGGTAGGATCAGGTGGCTGCACATATCTGCCTAATTATAGGCTAGATTACAAGGGGTCGGCAGTTTGCTCTAACTAGTTAACTTTACCAGATGGAGTTTTTTTGCGCATGTTTAAAGTAAAAAGCTAAAGTATGAATATCCTGACTACGTCAACGCATTCCCTCATAGACTTTAATAGATTGTGAAAGGCAGAAAAAAACTAACTCCCTTACTCGTGCGCAAACCCGATCGCATTTTCTCAAGTGCGCTAACCCGATATGAAATATTAATATTTCATATTCCAATGTTGAAATGTTCTTCACATAGCAGAATATGTTTTCTTTATTGCTAAATACATTTTATACATATATATATATACTTTCTTTAGTAAAAATAAATACATATATATATATACTATAGCTAGGATGTGCACTCTCACTTTCCATCATCTGCCAGGGTGCTAGTAGTAAACATAGTAACAGCAATGAAAACTTGCACTCACTGGGTATTCAAAAAACAAATTTACTGTGACAAGTGTAACGTTTCGGGAACTTTACATCCCCTTCCTCAGACACAAGTGATACAAAAACAATGCCTTTATGGCCAAACATAGATTAAACCCCACCCCCCAATTAGACAAAAAAACCCCGCCAAAAACGGTTGTCATGGTAACCACTAGGTCACAAATAATCAACATAGTGAAATTTTCATACATTGTCTGAGTACATATTGCTCATAGTGTTATTCATCATAATATTGTGACTTATGTAAATGAGGAAAACAGGGGAAAACATAGAAAACATTCAACAAGAGAAATGTACAGTTCTGCACTTCTACGGACTGAACAGTAAAACAACTACCACAGTGATCTCGCTTCCAATTCAATTCATAACCTTCCAGGCAAATGAAAATATAGCCAACAACCTATGTATATTCTTTATATTAAATGTGGCACGTAGTACTTGCATCGAAGCGCCACTTACCCCTTAAGATTTGAAATGTTCCCCGCAAGCAATCCTGTGACCGCTGGATCACCGCCATTCCATCTGTAATACCGGAAGTGACAAACTCAGTCACAAGGAAGGCATTAGCCAATCAGCATGCGGTTACCAGGGTTTTTGTTATGTCTCCATGATGAATAACACTATGAGCAATATGTACTCAGACAATGTATGAAAATTTCACTATTTTGATTATTTGTGACCTAGTGGTTACCATGACAACCATTTTTTTTGGCTTTTTTTGTCTAATTGGGGAGTGGGGTTTAAACTATCTGTAATACCTACTCTTGTAATTTAGGTTTATATGTTATACAAAGTACTCTCTGGGGCCTCGATGATCGAATGCGGCACAAGATGGTCAGTTATTAAAAAGGATCCGTCTTTCTCGAGGTTCAGCCTACTTTTTTAGAACATATTGACAGACTGACGAACTGCGAGCCTGGTAAACCCAAACAGGCAATTTCTCGTTGGTTTGTCATTGTTTTGAGTATCGGGGCATACGTAAAGAAGCATCAGTTTGTCTACATCTCAAACAAGACAATAAGGAGAGTAAGAGAAACAGAAAACGGAAAGTCTTTAAGGTTAACAATGTTCTATACTGAGTTGGAGGTGTGTTGATTCATGCCGTGGGTGCACTGAAGTAAAAGGGACATTAAACACCTCTTATTTTAGGGTAAAAATTGTTGTTCGTTCCACCCTCCTTAGAGAAGCCAAAAAGCAAAATATTTTAAAATGTATAAGCCATTTATTAATTTGCAGCATTTGTAGGTTGTGGAGTTTGCTTTTTGGCCCCTCCAGAGAATGTACAAATTTTACACAAATGCAGGAGATGTTTAAAGTTCTTTTAAATCTTTAGAGGTTTGTGTAAGTTGTTGTGTTAACTTGCAGAAAAAGTTTGTGTTCAGGGAGTATCTGAATGGGATAACAATGTAAACATAATGAAATTTAAACCAATAAAAACTGTTTTTTATAGAGCTGTTTTTTGTTTAAATGCTTTTGCTAATAATTATGAATTCTAGTTTAGTTTAAAATTATTTTTGCTATGTTGATTTTATTTCATCTCAATTTAAAACAGGTTTTAGAAATGTTGCTTCTGTATTATACATTTTGCAGTATAAACTCACATTAATAAAAAGATTGTCTATTTTATTATTTTATTTTTAACACTTTGAATTGTTTATGGTAATATTTAATAGCAGCAAATATCTTCACCAATTTCACATTATTATATAGTTTGTTAATGTTAGATTATAATTTTTATTTAGAAATATTTTTTTAAAGGAAGCTTTGAGCATGTTTTAGGTGTCTGGCTGTCATGATAATTGCTTTTAAGGTCCTACATAAAACACAGAGCTAAAAAGGTAATAAAATTCCGCTTCCTAAGCCCTGAATCACACTAGTCTGTCTGGTGCTATCATTATTTTTTTCATTGGATTATTTCCCGGATAAGCATTAATGTGCTTTCAGGGCACATTCAGTTACCGGTTCCATGTCAGTTAAAGCTGTATATTCCACATTTACTGAGCAAATGTAATTAAAATGGCAGATTGGTCTTATGCCTGCATTTCATATGTTTTATTGTGAAGCAGCTTTGTGTAATTCCACCACCTGTTCCCACTCTGTCCTTAAAGCAGAGAGATTTTACTGTTTAACCAATTGTTAGTTTGATGAAGTGGACACTAAATATTTTTTTTTTTTTCATTTACTGCATAATTCAAAATCAAAATCATTCAGTTCAAATTTAAATCTAAGCCCTGTTACATAAAGTGAACTTACTATCCAAGGACTATTCAGAACTAGGTTCATTTAATGTAATCACTGATTCAAACATTGGGCTGTAACAGTACCCAGTTACTTGTGCCGAAACTTTTCTTGCTGCTTTTTGCTCTGATTGGATGAACTGACTCTGTTAGGTTAATACAATGCTGCAACATAGTTTGTACTATGATCATTTCTTAACTGTTAATTGCCTTATTCGTTGGGGCATAATCCAGAAATATAAAGGCCTTTACAAATCTTATATTTTCCCTTTAAACAAAAACATTTAACATAAATAATAGGGCTACATTAAAAAATTCAGAAACAGAGAATAGTGTATAAGTACAAAAGTCGTCACATTTATTATCTTAATTAAAATAACGACTATCAAACTAAGCTAACTAGGCGGGTGGTGGCAATGAGCTCCCTAACCAAACATCAAATAATTGGTCTGTGTCAAGGGCTTCAGAACTTACACAAATTGAAGGGGGTTGGAGCCTCATTCCCATACACTGAATACCCATACATGGGAACCAGATATATTAAAAGATCTTTAGCCAGCCATAAAGGATATTGTGTGGTTCCATGAAATCTGGAACAGCACCACATGACATTTGATTTGATTGTTACTCCATTGCAGCCCATAGCCCTGGTAAATAGAAGACCTTGACTGACCTAATGGGGTGAACTTCATCTATGCTGGTTCATCTATGATGGCCAAGTCCATCGAGTTCCACCTATACAAATCTTAATATAATCATATCCCTGAATTCTGTTTCTAGCCAGAAATGTATCTAAATTTTTTTTTTATTTATTTTTTTCAAATCTGTTTTATTGAAAGATAATAAAGGTGGAAACAAATACACATAATTGTCGTATTCAAATGTGTACAAAAAATTAACGAATACAGTTTGGAAAACATAACATACGAGATCTTGATCAAAAAGTACAATGGTATATAAACATTTCATGTAATAGAAAACTGGAACAGATATTATTCAGATTATTTAGAAATAGTAATAAAAACGTGATGTATTTCATATTATCAGAAACATTAATCTGATGAAACAATCTGCACTGGGGTCAACCAGTAACAACTTTAAACACAGAAAGTTATAGTAGATAAACTGGAACTAAAGTAAGCGGTTAATGGACTAAAAAAATTATGTTCAGGTCAGAGATGCCCGGATGTAGGTTGGGTAACTAGTATGGTAAAGAAGAGGTTAGGTATTAGAAAAAATGGGGGGGGGGGGATAGAGGGAAAAAAAAAAGGGGGGAAGTTAGGAGAGGAAGGAAAAATCTGTCTACAAACATGTAAGCGCTTAAATACACCAATGTGTATATATGTGTAGGGTTCTCCCTATTTTTGTAGCCAAGCATCCCACACTAGCCAGTAGACATCCATCTGATCAATCGAATTGTAGAAATGTCTCTCCGTAATTGCCATATAGTCAATTACACCTTTGATTTCTGAGAGGCTAGGGGGTGTGGGGGATTTCCAAGACCTTGCTATGCAAAGTTTTGTTGCCGTGAAAATGTACACCAACAGTCTCCTCAACATCTGTGTTATATTGTCTCCCAGTATATGTAGTAGGGCGCTAAGTGGTGAAATCTGATTTATTAACTGTAAGGATTTACACATGTCTTCAACTTCTCTCCACATCGGAGATAATTTTGGGCATTCCCACCACATATGAAAGTCGGTACCCTTGTCTCCACATTCTCGCCAGCACATGGGAGAGGACTCTGGAAAAATTTTGGACAGTTTCACAGGGGTTCTATACCATTTTAGCAATACCTTGATATATACTTCTAGCATGGTGACGCAATGTATGTTTTTTTTTGTAAGAGAAATAGCCTTTTGTAAGAGAAATAGTCTTGATCAGGAATGTTGGTGCCTATTTCTCGGATCCAGGCCTTATATTGCCATGGAATTCCTTGGTGAGATCTGAAAGGAGTAGGTTATAGTACAATGTAAGAGGTTTGGGTTGTTTACAACCCCTGTTCCAACCGACTTCCCATGGTGAGAGTTTTCTAATGGTAGCAGTAAGAAACCCCCAAGTTTTCAGGAAACTAATAACTCTTATGGATTCAAAAGGAAACCAAGGTGGGGTTGGGTTAAATCTGGTTTTTAGGAGCGAAAGGTCTAGGGTTTGATGCTGTGTGAAAAAAATCTCCAATAGTGGAATAGTCGTTCAATACCCAATCACCTGAATGGATATTTTTGAGGTCCCAGAATAATGCCACCGTCTCATGTATTGGCGAAGGGTGGGGGGCGATCAGTAATCTCTGTCTTAGAGATTCCCAAATGTTTAAATTATGTTTCACTACAACCTTATGTAAACACAGTTGGAGTTTGGTTCTGTTAGGGACCCAAATTAGATCAATCAGACCTAGGACTTCCGGTATCCCCGAGGCCTCTAGGAGATACCAGCCTGGTCTATCTTCTTTGATGCTCCACTCAGAAACCTGAGATAATCTTGTAGCTTCATAATACGTGAAGATATTAGGTGCCGCTATACCCCCTCGGGAAAAAGATCTATGTAGTGTGTTAAAGGCAATTCTGGGGGCTTTGTTTTGCCATATATAGTTATCAAAAAGTTTATGTATCTGAAATAGGGTGGGTTTTGGAACATTGAGTGGGATACATCTGAATATATATAAAACCTTTGGGATCAGGGACATTTTTACCACGGCTACTCTACCTAACCAAGACAGCTCTTTGAAGTCCCATTTCTCTATTAAGTCTAGGAGATTACGAAATAATAAAATGTAATTATCATGAATTATCTGTTCAGGATCTGCACTTAGGAAGATACCTAGATGTTTCAAGTTTTGTGTAGACCATGAGAATGAGTATAGGGACTGCAAGCGTGTCAAAGTGGATTGGTCTATCCGAATGGGGAATCCTTCAGTCTTAGCGAAATTGATTTTATAATACCTGAGTTCACCAAAGTGGTGAATCACATTAAAACTGCGGGTATGGAGGTCAATGGCATCGTTAAAAGCAGGGTCACATCATCAGTGAAAAGAACTATCTTTTCTGGAGGGGATATGATTGGTACCCCTACAATCTGGTCAGACTGTCTGATTCTCTGGGTGTACGGTTCCATTGCCAGTGCAAAGATGAGTGGAGAGAGAGGGCAGCCCTGCCTAGTTCCATTGCTAATTGAAAACTCAGCAGAGCAGAATCCCATGCCTTTCACTCTCGCATATGGGGCTGAGTATAGGGTCCTAACTGCAGTGATAAAGGGTTTGGGAAATCCAAAAGAGCAGAGAACCTCACAGATGTAATCCCATCTGATCCTGTCGAAGGCCTTTTCGGCATCCAACGACAGGACCACCATAGGTATGTCCAGTCTATTCGCCTCTGTGAAGACTGAGATCAACTGTCTCGTATTGTCCGGTCCTTGTCTACCTAATGTAAATCCAACCTGGTCATGGTGTAATATTGTGGGGAGTAAGTGGATGATTCTGTTGGCGATTAGTTTTGAATAAATCTTGGTGTCCAAATTAATAAGTGAAATAGGGTGGTAATTACCACATTCTGTTTGATCTTTTCCTGGTTTAGGAATGGGGATAATCGTAGCCTCCAGGAATTCCTTGTGTATCTCACCCGACTCCTTAATTTCATTAAAGTGGCCCTTTAAGACTAAGAGGAGCTGCAGCTTTAATTTCTTATAGAATGTTCCAGTGAAGCCATCTGGGCCTGGGGCTTTGTTGTTTTGTATCTGTTTTAAGACATTCTCAATCTCTAGTTTTAGAGTTTTCAAGAAATCTGAAATATCCTGAACGGGGGCTGCAATGGGGCGCTCATGTATATCTATATTGTACAATTTAGAGTCTGCTGGAGTGAACGCAGTTCGGCCCTCATGAGATAGGAAGGGGATATGCGCTGCCGCCGCTCTTTTTTGTAGCTTTTTCGCTAAAAGCGAGTCAGCTTTATTACTCTTAGAATGCATAAGTTGCCTAAACCGCATTACCGCTTCCTGAATTCTTTCAGTTTCCCTCTCTTTAATGAGGGATTTAAGGTGAAAAATTTCATTTGAAAGGATTGGGGTGGGATTGATTTTGTTCAATCTATCTGCTGTTCGTATGTCACACATCAACTTCCCTAGGGGCCCTCCTTTATCTTTTTTAGTCTTAGCTATTTTGCTGATACAAAAGCCTCTGATACATGCTTTAAATGCCCCATCTAGTTTGCTGAGAGGTGTCATCTTCTGAATTATGTTGGAAAAAGTCATCTGTCGCTTCCTGAAGTGACCCCAGAAAAAGGGGGTCTGTCCACATGAATTGTGGAAATTTCCAACTTGGTCTAGACGTAAGCAACGTATTACTTGGCATTGTGATAGTCACTGCGTGATGATTCGACCACAAACACGGGGATATAAAAGCAGTGCGGACTTCATTCAAAGTCCAAGAATCTGTAAAAAAATAGTCTATCCTGGAATAGGATCTATGGGTCGGGGACAGATATGAATAATCTCTTGTGGTTGGGTTTAGGGAGCGCCAGATGTCGAAGAGTTGATATTGGTATATCAAGTCCCGGGAACCTTGGGGCGGATTAATTATTATGGGTATCTCTAGATCCTGGATCCGAAAACTTCTTATCTAATTCTGGTTCCCACACATAGTTAAAATCCCCTCCAATAAGGACTGTTCCTTGTTTAATTTGATCAACTAAGGCTAAGGTCTTTCTCAGAAATTTCAATTGTCCCTGATTGGGAGCATATAAATTGACTAGGGTGTATGTGCAATTATTCAGCTTGCATACTAACATGACATATCGTCCCTCTTTATCTTGTTCTGTATGCAAACATTGGAAGGAGAGATTTCTGTTGATCAAGATCGCGACTCCTCTACTTTTGCCTATATAGGACGCTGACTGTATATAGGGGGAAAGCAGAGTTTTAAGTCTCAGTTCGTCACCCGCAATCCAATGGTTCTCCTGAAGGAAGCTGACATCAGTTTTAAGTGATGTCAAATATTTAATAAGAAGGCTCCTTTTCGTTGGGGAATTTAATCCTCTAACGTTTAATGTAGTAAATGTAAGGGCAGGGGAGCACATCTTGTTTGGAGAGTGAAGGGGGGAGAAAAAAAAATGTATATAGGGGTGAAAACAAGAAGAATATGAGTAAATAAGAAGGTTGTAAAGGAGGTCGGTAGAGGTGGGGGGGGGGAATGTAAGCAAAGTTTAAGAGTTACTCAACCAAACAAATAAGGTACAAGGAGATTACGTGACCAATAATTTCAACATAAATCATGAAACAATATACAATCAGATTAAATCTCAGACCATGGATGAAACCAACAAGGCAATTTGATGACATACATGAAAATAGTATTGATGTGATATTCTATGATATTCAATTTCCATTGCTTACGGTGTAAGCTCAAAGGTGTAACAAGGTGGGCAAGGACTTTTTAAATGGTGAATAGGTAACATGTGTAGTACAAGGGTAAGGGGAGGGGGGGAATGACAAGGTAAAGTAGGGAATGTCAGAAACTCAATAATTGTCACACTCAGTAGAAGGGTAAGGGAGGGGAGGGGTTAGTGGGACTCCTGAAGAGTAAGGGACTTAGGTCCAGAATATGTAAGAGACAGTCAGTCAATATTGACGTTCAGCAACAGGAAAAGAAGTCTCCTATTACAGGGGATTAGGTGGAGGGGAGGGAGGGTTAGGGAATAGGGAATGGAGAATGGAGGAGCATAGCCTTAAAAGATAGACCCACCTGAGCCCGTTATTATCACAGGTGAACAACCTCCGAGGGTAGGGAGGGGTTGGGTGCTAATATAAGGTAGAATGAAACCTGAGTTATTAAATATAAAGCAATTTAATAATAGTGAAAATGTTAAAGATATTAATAATAGTAAGGGGACTTATCCCCTGGGGGGCATATTAGAATGAATATTATAATGATGAAACTATTGGTGTCTTATGGGGTCTAGAAAATAATTAGCTTCAAGGAACAATACCAGAGTAGGGGTAAGCAGCCTTGGTTATTAGATAAATTTCTTAGGACATAGCTTCTAATTAAAGGTACCACAGAAACTTATGAGGGGGGGAGGGTGTTAGGGGGTAGTAAACCTGATCTTTGTTATAAAGGAGAAAGAAAGCAACAACATAGCATTCTTAATAAACGTTGAACATACCTTAACCCTGAAAGATATTAACCAAGACATAATTTTAGCATAGTGATGCGTAATGGCCTATTCTAAAGTTACTTGGACTATGTCTATATGGGTCATCTAATGTCTGGACAATACCACCGAAAGGTGGATAGCTGGATCTATTACTTGTTGTCCATATCATCAATTTTCAAGGTAATGACTCAGAAGGTTGATGAATGTTAGGTTTACTGTCCATGGGTTTAGTCAGACACTACTCTCTAGCTGTTATCCACAGTGGCTTAACTGACATTCACCTTTCAGTGTGTTGTGTAGCTAAAAAGATATGTATGTCGTATGGTATTGCCCTCCCCCAATTAACTTGAAACTAAAACCTAATGATGGTGGTATGTCAGTAAAAAAGGCAAGCATGTATTGTGTGTGTCTGGTAATGTATCCTTGCTTATTAGACTAGAAGTTTTATTGGGATCACTTCGGTCATAGTGAGGAAGTAGAATCTATATTTAGACAAATGTGGTGTCTTGTGCAAACATAAATGACAAATGGAAAGAAACATTTGAACAAGAAAGAACTATACATTACTGATCAGCAGTCTTCAAGCATCCTAATTTGTGACTTGTCGAGTTCAGGAACCTAAAACAAATACAAATTTCCGCTACCTTGGCCTCAATAACATCTACGTGGTCCACTATATTATGTGAATAGGAAATCAAATTAGCTTGTTCTATAGCTAGGTCTTCCTGCTTGCGTTCCAAAGCTTCAGTGCATTCACTTATAGCTCCAATATCTCTTCGCAACTCAGCAACAGATGCCCGGATAGTTTTAGTAAGTGTATCTTCCAGATTCTTCATTCTCTCAGTAAGAGTATCAACAATTGCAGAAGCTGTAGTATCAGTCATCTTGATTGAGGCGGTTGGAGTTGCAGTGAAAGCTTGTGTCATGGTTTGAGACTGAGGTTCTAGTTGTAGTGCTGTGTCTGGAGTTCGCGGCAGAACTTCGGGGGTAGTAGCCGCTTTAAAGTGATCTGCTAAGGATTTTTTAGGTAGCGTAGTAGACTGTTTCTTTCTATTGCCTTGTGGCATGTTAGATTCTTGTCTGAAATTAGGTACTATAAGGCCCCTAGACCCTGTGACTGCCCCCCAGGTGGATATGGCTGTGGGGTATTAAGCCATGGGGGCTATCAGTAAGGGATTATGTGATAAGGCATTTAGTAAGGAATTGTATGATGATGATTGTCACTGTTTCAACCAGGCGTGCACTTGGGTTTCTATTTGTCTTAGGAATGTGTCTCCCCTCAGGGATTATGCCACCACTGGGCCCAGATGGGAAAAGGAGAAAGGATATGACTCACTCTTGTGTTAGGAGCGGGAAAGGGGAGGAGAGACACTATGGTTTCTGTATCAAACCAGCCGGATAATTAGTCTATAGGGTCTTGCTGTCTGAATGCAAGTTTTGGTGACTGCTACTGTGTAGCATGTATATGTTAGGGTAAAATAATGTCCTGCTCCATCTGTAAGCTGTAAATTGCAGACCACTGTATAAGGCAAACCAGGTGTCCTATAGTATATATGTGGGTAAGCCTTCACACGTACAGTTAAGCTCTAAAAGTTGGATGAGAAACTTGCCCTTGTTCTATAGAGATGCCCAGGGAGTCCAAATTAATCTCAAGGCACTGAGGGCTAATGAATGAAATGGCAGTTCAGTTATTATGGCTGTTTGTCCTCTTCAGGGCAATAAAAGGTCAGGTGGGTTTAGTTTATAGGCTGCCTGATAACCCCTTTATTATTGCTATAAGCAGATGCACCTTTTGGCAGTCAGCCAGTCCCAAGATCAGCTGTGGTGTGCAGATTATGTTCCGGAGCAGAGCCCCAACCCTCCGGAACAGATAGTGCTGTGGTTTGCCTGTATAAGTGTAACCGGCTAGGTCTCTTCTGTTAAGAGCTGGATTGACTGACCTGGTGAAGTGTATGTGTGTCGGAAGTCCTTTTGCCTCCTAACCGCTGAGCCGGATCACAGATTGCCCTGCTGCGTCCCACTTCAGGATCGACAGGCGCTTTCTCTGCCGCTGCCTCCCGATGACGTCACAGAGTAATGGCGCTTTTCGTGCTTTTTTGTCCCCGTATTGTCTGCTAGAATCTAGTAAGTAGAGTCTCTCAGTGTCGCTCCAACCCACTGACACTCCCTTTATTGGCCATTGTCTCTGCAGTCAGAAGGGGTAGATGGGTCTGTGGGATCTCTGGGATCAGCTCTATGAATCTCCTAGTCCCAGCTCCACTTCTATTAAATCCTCCAGCAGGGAATATGAAAAGTGAACCTCCGATTTTATGCTGGAATAGGTCCTCAAACACCCATATATGCTAAGGTGTCCTTAAAATTGACAAAAAAAATGACTTTTAAGCTTTAAATATAATAAAAACTTGCAGGAGCTCTGTCAGGTTACGTCTGTTCATTTCTCAGGCTAGCTCCGCCTCCATCTAATTTTTTTTTGAAATGTATCTAATTAGCATTTACTACCTACTATCTGCAATTTGATTGCTCTTACAGTGAGAAAATTAACAAAATCTTAAATTAAATCTTCTTTCCTTCAGTCTTAAATAATGACCTCTTGTCACAAAAAATGTCTTGGAATAAACAGAGCTTCTGCTATCACTGTATATGGGCCTTGAACATATTTTTATAAAGCAATCATGTCACCTCTCAAGCACCTTTTTTTCTAGAGAAAACAGACCCAGTTTGGCTAACCTCTCCTCATAGCTTAAATTCCCCTTTCCCTTTATTATCTTTGTGGCCCTTCTCTGATCTTTTTCTAAGTCTGCAATGTCTTTTTTAAGATCGGTCCCCAGAACTGCACTCTATACTCAAAGTGAGGTCTTACCATAGATTTATATAGTGACATAATTATGCTTTCTTCCCTTGCATCAATGCCTCTTTTAATAATGCTAGTATCTTATTAGCCTTAGAAGCCTCTGCTCTGCATTGTGCACCCATCTTTAGCTTGTTATCTATTACTACTCCCAAATCTCTTTCCTCCTCTGTTTGGCTAAGTCTAGTCCCATTTTAATAATAGGTCGTCTGCTTATTTTTACTTCCAAAATGTTGAACCTTGCATTTTTCAGTATTAAATCTCATTTTCCATTTAACAACCTATTCTTCTAATTTTTGTAGATCCCCTTGTAAAGCAAGTTCATCCTGCCCTGACCTAATGACCTTACACAACTTTGTATCATCTGCAAAAATAGATATGTTGCTATTTAATCCTTGCTCCAAGTCATTAATAAAGATATTAAAAAGAACAGGGCCCAGTACTGATTCCTGGGGGACTCCACTGATTATCTTTAACCAATCTGACTATGATCTGTTTTCTACTACTCCTTTACTCCCTGTCTAATATCCAGTTATTTATCCATGAGCTAAAATGTTAAGATATTCCCTGTCCCTTAATTTTGTACATTAATTTCTCATGTGGCACTGTATCAAACGCCCTTGCAAAATCCAAGTATATCACATCAACTGATTCCTTTATCTATATCTTTACTTACTTCCTTGTATAATCTTATTTGATTAGTTTCACATGATCTATTTCTCATAAATCCATGCTGATTTGAACTCATAATCTTGTTTAACTAATTTACTCATCAATATAATCCCTTATAATCCCTTCAAGTATCTTCCCAACTATTGATGTCAGACTAACTGGTCTATAGCTTCCTGGATCAGCCATTTTTAAAGAATGAGGGAAATGTGAGTGACATAAAACTGCCCAGATAAAGCACTTTAAAATAAACTGCCCAATAAAGTCCAACCTCCTACAAACCTCCAAAGTATACGCTTAAACTGTATACTCAAATAAATTCATACCTCCTCCATATTTCTCATGTTTCATACAGCAACTCACACAAGTTAATTAATAAACTTTTATCAAGAGAAGTGAAATGAGAGGTCTGAAGCTGCATTGCTTATTTCTATGTCCTATGAATTTGAAGCAAAACAGAATTCTGATTTTTAGGGGCTAAATTTAGGAAAAGGGTTGTCATGGAGATAGATGCCACTTTGTTCCTTCTAAAGAAGACAAGCATACCTAGAGAGTTCATCCTATAAAATTAGTATTCATATATTCATTTCTGGTACTTTGTGTTTTAAAATTAAACTTGGGGAATTTATAAATGAATATAGCAATGTATTGTAGTTACCTCCTTCTGCTAAGTATGAAGATTGTGTGACCTGCCCCTAGGGTACTCTATTTGTGCCCTTTGTGTCAGAAGTGACCATGTTGCAGAATTGACGCTAAGATTTACAGAGGAATTGTTAAAGACTTTTGTTAACCTCGATTGCTGCTTGGTTATTCTGTATGGAAGTCCTGGTGTTCTTGCTCCAGACCTGTGCTTCTGGTTTTGACCCCAGCATGTATTCTCATTTTTGTCTCTTGCCTTATGTCTGCATGTACCTTGACTTGTGGACTGAGAAACTTGTTGATGATTTCTAGAATAAAATGTTTCACTACTGTTATGTTTGATTATTTTGCTGTGAAGACTAGCTCTTATTATACATTGAACTCCGGCTTATTTACTAACTTTTTTTCTGGAAATTTCCTGGCTCCTAATGTCTGGTTCTGTATTCCTGGTGATGACCTTGGAGTGTTCCTGACTTTAAGTAAATGATTATCACTTTTTAGTTTGCATAACAAAACACATGAAAATATTATGGGAAAAAAGGATTTCTTTATTTAAAGGGACACAAAACCCAATTTTTTTTATTTCATGATTCAGACAGAGCATGCGATTTTAAGCAACTTTCTAATTTACTCCTATTATAAAATTCTCTTTGTTTTTTTGCTACCTTTATTTGAAAAAGCAGGAATGTAAGCTTAGGAGCTGGCCCGTTTTTTGTTCAGCACCTGAGTAGCGCTTGCTGATTTGTGTTTACATTTAGATACCAATCAGCAAGCGCTACCCAGGTGCTAAACAAAAAATGGGCTGGCTCCTAAGCTTTATATTCCTGCTTTTTCAAATAAAGATAGCAAGAGGAAAATGTATATTAGGAGTAAATTAGAAAGTTGCTTAAAATTGCATGCTCTATCTAAATCATGAAAGAAAAAAAATTGGGTTTTCTGTCCCTTTAAGCTTAATACTTAGGAAACAAATGGTTATTAATGAAAAATGGTTTTGTGACCAGATTCAAATGATATTGTATATGACAAGGGGTGGAACTGAGAAAAGGTCAAAGGTGTATGTGTGTGTTTGACTGTGTATGCATGTGTGCGTGGTGTGAAGCTTAAGTTTAATTGAAAAAGTATAGCAAAAAACAACATGAAGATAAAAAAGGAATCTGGACCTAGTCACCCTCTTAACCTCTCAAAAAAGACAGATCTCTCCACACGGTCAAAAAGGATATATAACTAATATTTTAAAATGAATGGCGCTACCAAGCAGAGGGATAGATTCTATCTATAGCATACAATATATGTATATAATAATAATAAAACAATAGTACTCTATTCAGTGTAACAATTAATGTTTAATGTCTACACCTATAATCATTAAAAATTCTTACATGTAAAATAACACCATAAATATTGTAAGGTTGTGGTCACAACCAAGTATAAGGAACAATCCTAAAAATACACTCCTAAAAAGACAATACGGTGTCTAAAGATAAAATAATCAACTGAATAAACAAATTAAATTAGTTTCCTAAAGTGCTCCTGTGCAATGGTTATATCCGAATAAATGTGAATACCCCGATTAACATACAATAGTTACCTAGTATCAAACAATTGTTGCCTGAACACAGTAATGTGAAAAATAGCTGAATAGCATTGAGTGAGAAAGACACATATGTATCAGTGAAGCTAATTCGATATCTCAATTTCAAACAAAAGACGATCAAGTAAGAAATATCAGCATTCACTAAAATTTAGTTAAATAACATTCATTGTGATCCAAATTATGAAATCCGTGTAGGTTAACGGTTCCAAAAGTCCCTTGATTAGGGTTAAGTCTCTATATAGAGTAAGTGTTGATTAATAGTCTTACGTGGCTGTCAAGTCTGTTCCTTAATAACACCTTGTGAAATTGTATGTGAACAAGTGACATATATCCTTAAAGTTCAATCCTATTGGTTGATCCAATCAGCCAATAAGATTGAGCTTGCATTCTATTGGCTGATTGGAACAGCCAATAGAATGTGAGCTTAATCCTATTGGCTGATTGGATCAGCCAATAGGATTCTTTCTACCTTAGAATTCTATTAGCCAATCGGAATTGAAGGGACGCCATCTTGGATGACGTCACTTAAAGGTACCATAATTTAGTGTTAGTCGTCGGAATGAAGAGGATGCTCCGCATCGGATGTCTTGAAGATGGACCCGCTCCGGATGGATGAAGATAGAAGATGCCGCCTGGATGAAGACTTCTGGCCGTCTGGAGGACCTCTTCTGCCCGGATAGGATGAAGACTTTGGACTGTCTGGAGGACCACTTCTGCCTGACTGGGTGAAGACTTCTCAAGGTAGGGTAATCTTCAGGGGGTTAGTGTTAGGTTTTATTAAGGGAGGATTGGGTGGGTTTTAAAGTACGGTTGGGTGTGTGGGTGGTGGGTTTTAATGTTGGGGGGTACTGTATTTTTTTTTACAGTTAAAAGAGCTTATTACTTTGGGGCAATGCCCCGCAAAAAGTCCTTTTAAGGGCTATTTGTAATTTAGTATAGTGTAGGGATTTTTTTTATTTTGGGGGGCTTTTTTATATTATCAGGGGGATTAGATTAGGTGTAATTAGTTTAAAAAAATTGTAATTATTTTATTATGTTCTGTAATTTAGTGGTTTTTTTTATCGTACTTTAGTTTATTTAATTTAATTGTAATTAATTGTAGTTAATTTAGTTTATTTAATGATAGTGTAGTGTTAGGTGTAATTGTAACATAGGTTAGGTTTTATTTTACAGGTATATTTGTACTTATTTTAGCTAGGTAGTTATTAAATAGTTAATAACTATTTAATAACTATTCTACCTAGTTACAATAAATACAAAGTTGCCTGTAAAATAAAAATAAACCCTAAGCTAGATACAATTTAACTATTAGTTATATTGTAGCTATCTTAGGGTTTATTTTATAGGTAAGTATTTAGTTTTAAATAGGAATAATTGACTTAATTGTAGTAATTTTATTTAGATTATTTAAAATTATATTAAAGTTAGGGGGGTGTTAGGGTTAGAGTTAGACTTAGGTATAGGGGTTAATATATTTATTATAGTGGTGGCGACGTGGGCGGCAGATTAGGGGTTAATAAATGTAGTTAGGTTGCGGCGACATTGGGGGTGGCAGATTTGGGGTTAAATATAATGTAGGGTTCGGCGATGCTGGGGGCATCAGATTAGGGGTTAATAAGTATAATGTAGGTGGCGGTTGTGTCCGGAGCGGCAGATTAGGGGTTCATAATATTATGCAGGTGGCGACGATGTCGGGGGCGGCAGATTAGGGGTTAATAAGTGTAAGATTAGGGGTGTTTAGACTCGGGGTTCATGTTAGGGTGTTAGGTGTAAACATAAATGTATTTTCCCATAGGAATCAATGGGGCTACGTTAGGAGCTTTACGCTGCCTTTTTGCAGGTGTTAGGTTTTTTCAGCCGAATCTGCCCCATTGATTCATATGGGGAAATCATGCACGAGCACGTTTTGCCAGCTCACCGCTACCGTAAGCAGTGCTGGTATTGAGGTGAGATGTGGAGCAAAATTTTGCTCTCCGCTCACTTTTTTGCGGCTAACGCCGGGTTTAAAAAACCCCATAATACCAGCGTTGTCTGTAGGTGAGCTGAAACTGCTCATTAGCCCCGCAAGCCTTACCGACAAAAACTCGTAATCTAGCTGAATGTAATTTGTAACTAAAATAATTTTATATCAAAGGCTGTAAATAAAAATATCAGAAAAAATGGAGATTATGAAATAATTTGTTGAATATGTTATATTAAGGAAAGTTAAATGATTTATCAATAATATCCTTTAAAAAATGTTTTTTTAACCCTTTGAGTGCTAATGACGGCACCAGAGTTTCTCACTCTGGTGCTCATGACGGCTCAGAGCCGTCATGAGCACTCTCCCACCTTGAGGGAGATCTGGGGGCTCCTAACAGCTCCTACCCCGGCTTCACGTGATGCACGGTGACGTCACACGCAATAACGTGATGACATCACCGTGCAACTTTATTTATACTTAATGATGTTAAGTATAGGAGGAGGGGGCATGCTGCTTAGAAGCCTGTATCTCAGGCATCTAAGCAGCTACAGACCCCCAAGACCCACTGTTGGAAAGAGAATCGCCTAACCTTTCTAACATTGTAAGTATTGGGGGTCTGTAAAAATAATAAAAAAAGTTAAAAAATATTTTTTCAAAAATTAAATAAATTAAAAAAACCTTAGAAAATATTAGCACCCAGGTAGGAAAGTGCTTAGCACTCAAAGGGTTTTTTAATATAAAACTTTAATAATGCATGTTCATTTGTTCTTGTGCATAAGATCACAAATAGCACACTGGCCAAACCAGTCTAAAGTCTGAGCCATTTGAATACTTCAGATAGTAGTGACATAAGTCTAATGCAATTTATATATATATTTTGTTTAAAGGGACTTAGAACTCAAAATTTTATTTCATTAAAATATTTAATTATGAGCAGTAAAGAAAAAAACCAAAACATTTTGTAACATACTTAGATGGGTTTTTTTTTGCCTGCTTCTCCAAAAATTTTTACTTTGAAAATGATTATTGCTTGATTAGTGTAGGAGCTCATTTATATGTGACCCTAACTTGTTACAACTTTGAAAGAGGTATTACCCTTGACTGCAAAGCAATTACATTTTTGCTTACACCATGAGTTCTTAATGCTTTTCATAAAATTTTTTATATGTTGATCTTTTGCAAAAGAATGCAGATATATATTATGCATATATAAGAACAATGCTACTTATTTTGATAAATATATATAAAAAAATAAGGGGCAAGATTACGAGTGGAGTGTTGTGCTCGAGTGATAAGGGGTAATACTGCTGGTATTACAAATTAGAAGTAAACGATCGCTTGAACACAATCGTGAAACAAAAAAATTGGACAAAACACATTAAAAATACCTTACAAAGTACAGCTGCACTCATAATAACACCATATAAAAAAAACTTATTAAAAAAATATTGCACACAAAAGTTATAAAGACTGAAACATAAGAGTTCGCAGGTGTCAGGAAAATAAAGTCTGCAAAGGGCTATAACATAGACATACATACATATACATGTCTAAATATGTATATGCATGTATGTATATATATATATACTGTATATATATATATATATATATATATATATATATATATATATATACTGTATATGTTTAAATATGTGTACATATGTATTTATCTATGTGTAAGTGTATGTACAGTATGTATTTACAAAACATATATACACATATAAACACATAAATACATATGTACACATATATAGGCATGTATAAATAAGTGCATTGGAGCCCTTTGCAGTTAAGTAGATGAAAACATGTAAAATCATATTTATGCAATATTCATATTTAATAAAGTGTTATACTGTGTATTTACTGTAAATATTTCACATTCCAATGGTCTGCACATAGCAGAATATGTTATAAGTATTTATAAATAGATATTCCTGTTTACAGTATCCCACAAAAGTGAGTACACCCCTCACATTGTTGTAAATATTTTATTATATCTTTTCCTGTGACATCAGTGAAGAAATAACATTTTGCTACAATGTAAAGTAGTGAGTGTACAACCTGTATAACAGTGTAAATTTGCTATCCCCTCAAAATAACTCAACATACAGCCATTAATGTCAAAACCGTTGGCAACAAAAGTGAGTACACCCCTAAGTGGAAATGTCCAAAGTGTCAATATTTTGTGTGACCACCATTATTTTCCAGCACTGCCTTAACCTTCTTGGGCATGGAGTTCACTAGAGCTTCACAGGTTGCCACTGGAATCCTCTTCCACTCCTCCATAATGACATCACAGAGCTGGTGGATGTTAGAGACCTTGCGCTCCCCCACCTTCCATTTAAAGATGCCCCACAGATGCTTAATATGATTTAGGTCTGGAGACATGCTTGGCCAGTCCATCACCTTTACCCTCAGCTTCTTTAGCAAGGCAGTGGTCGTCTTGGAGGTGTATTTGGGGTTGTTATCATGTTTGAATACAGCCCTGCGGCCCAGTCTACGAAGGGAGGGGATCATGCTCTGCTCCAATATGTCACAGTACATGTTGACATTCATGGTTCCCTCAATGAACTGTAGCTCCCCATGATTGACTGTAGGCATGACACACTTGTCTTTTTACACCTCACCTGGTTGCCGCCACACACGCTTGACACCATCTGAACCAAATAAGTTTATCTTGGTCCCATCAGACCACAGGACATGGTTCCAATAATCCATGTGCTTAGTCTGCTTGTCTTTAGCAAACTGTTTGCAGGCTTTCTTATGCATCATCTTTAGAAGAGGCTTCCTTCTGGGACAACAGCCATACAGACCAATTTGATGCAGTTTGCGGTGTATTGTCTGAGCACTGACAGTCTGACCCCCCACCTCTTCAACCTGTGCAGCAAAGCTGGCAGCACTCATATGTCTATTTCCCAAAGACAACCTCTGGATATGACGCTGAGCACGTGCACTCAACTTCTTTGGCCGACCATGGCGAAGGGCCTGTTCTGAGTGAAACCTGTCATGTGAAATCGCTGTATGTTCTTGCCCACCGTGCTGCAGCTCAGTTTCCGGGTCTTGGCAATCTTCTAATAGCCTAGGCCATCTTTATGTAGAGCAACAATTCTTTTTTTTCAGATCCTCAGAGAGTTCTTTGCCATGAGGTGCCATATTGAACTTCCAGTGACCAGTATGAGAAAGTGTGATAGCAATAACACCAAATTTAACACTCCTGCTCCCCATTCACACCTGAGACCTTGTAAAGCTAACAAGTCACATGACACCGGGGAGGGTAAATGGCTAATTGGGCCCAATTTGGACATTTCCACTTAGGGTGTACTCACTTTTGTTGCCAACGGTTTAGACATTAATGGCTGTGTGTTGAGTTATTTTGAGGGGACAGCAAATTTACACTGTTATACAGGCTGTACACTCACTACTTTATATTGTAGCAAAGTGTCATTTCTTCAGTGTTGTCACATGAAAAGATATAATAAAATATTTACAAAAATGTGAGGGGTGTACACACTTTTGTGGGATACTGTACATCTGTAGATATCTATATCTATATATAATTATGTATATATATATATATATATATACACACACATATATATAGGTATAGATATATATTGTATTAAAATACCATCAGATATATGTTGAAATATGTATCTATGAATAAATGGAAGATATTATTTTATGTGAAGAACACTGGAATGTGAAATATTCATATTTTCATGTCTTATTAGCGCATATGAGAATATGTGATCGGGTTTGCGTGCGAGTTGGTTGTTAGGTTTTTTAACACTTTTTTGCTCCATTGACTTCTATGGGGGAATACGTGATCATGCATGCAGTATTGTAAGTTTGGATTTTTGCACTATTCACGTTAGTGCCTAAGTGAAAACAGTTTATTTTCATCTCATAACATAAGCACAACCCGAGAAGCATATAAAGCTTACTTCTAGCGCAGTTAACGCTCGAGCAGGAGCATTAAATAGTGCTCCACTTGTAATCTGGCCCTAAATATGTAGAATAGCATTCATTGGATAATGATATGTTGAATGCATCATTTTGATGCCTAGACATTCTTGTGCGTATTCATGCAAAACCAAATAATAATAATTATTATTTTTTTTACATTTCCATTGCTACTTTTACTAAAGACATTTGCCACTCAAACATCAGATTATATGTGAAGTTATGTGTTATCTTAAATACACAAGAGACGGGCAATTCTGAACTTAAACTTTTCTCTGTTTTGACTGTGGTGACATCATACATGAAATAATCCAATAACTTCATAGCATCAATGAACACATGCAATATGGCTTCCTTTATGACATCAACAACAACCTTTTTAGTTAAACACAAAGTAACTATCAGATGTATTAGATGTTTAAAGTTATTTTTGCCTACAGTTTAACTGAAACAAAACAAGCATATCAAGAGGAGAAAATGATGGCTAATAAAGACAATATTGATATTTACTGAATAATTTGTATGATTCAAGATTTTACTTAACCAGTTCATAAAATTATATCACTTTAAGATTTTTTTAAGTATTTTTTAACTAAAATTGTATAATGACCAATTCATTCTATATTCTATTCTAATTTCTATATTTAATTCATTTCATAATTTAAAATTGTTAGTTGGCCAATGTTTTTGACTTTTTGTGAATGAGCACAACATATTAAGACAGTATTATGTAAATTATCAGACTATTAGCCCAGTGCTACCACCCCTCACTTTTAGTACAAACTAAAGGGGAGAGAGAAAGGGGGGAGAGTTGCAGTCAAGCAACAACTGCCTCTTTGTCATACCCAGTATTCCTTCCAAATAAATGGAACCTCGGCATCGGTTAGGAAGGTTACTTTTACTGTTGCAAAAAGTGGTTACACAGGCTTTTATCGATGCAAAGTTCCTAACTGTTTATGAAACCATAAAATGATTGTGTTCTTTAACAGGTGAACTCAGCAAGCAAAAATATTACAATGTGAAAAGAAACATGTAAATAGCCAAGATATGCTGCCCGGATCAGGCCTAAGGCATTTGAATAGACCCATATTTTTACTGTCAGATGAAAAAGACAATAAAGAATTGAAGCATTTGCCTGATATGTAATTGTTGGAATGATGTACATGTAATGCAATGTTTATTTCCTTAGTCTATCTACAGTAAGGTTTGCAATGTTAATGTGGGATCTTGAAGTAAAATGTATGTAAGATATAATGCAGGTGTCTGATGACACTTAACAATGATCAAAACCAGTAAGTAAGTTTATATGTTATTGATGTTTGGTTCGCTTATAGGGGCCTATCTATCAAGCCCTGAATGGAGCTTGAGGCCTGCAGGCTCGCCAGAAACCACAGTTATGAAGCAGCGGTCTAAAGACTCAACTTTTCTGCATTTGAATATACTTATAAACTATTTAGTTTGAATGCCAATAACCTTTAATAAATATTCATCAGTATTAATGAAAGCTTTCCTTTTTTAGCTCCTAAAAGAAGATCGAATGAATATATAAAATGTCTAGGTAGGAAGACATTGACATATGTATGTATATATATATATATATAAGGTAACAAAGGCAGAATGCAGCAGAGAAAATTAGGTAAAAAGTCCAAACTTTAATACAAATTAGTTTAAAAGTCCACAACATCCATGGAAACAGTGAGTGAGACACAGTCACTTGTGCAAAACGGCTGACATGTTTCGACCCTCAGGTCGTAATCATAGCTGTTTAAGGAAACACCTGACTACCTATTTAAGGAAGTAGGTTACATCTCATTGGTTAAAATGTAATGAATTAAAAATTCAACAAGGTGCGTCAATAGGTAATTTCAATACCTGCTCATACAATTTAAAGTGCCCTATACAATTAAAAAATGCTGTATATTAAAGTGTAAATGAATCACTGGACAAACCAGTTAAAGGGATTAGATAAATACATAGATAAATGAATTGACATAATCTTAAATGTTTATAATGTACATTGTACATCATTTAAAACGCTCTATTTGATGAATGAAGAAATACTTGAGCTTAGCAAACGGAAACTTAAGTGAACTAAATAACTAAATAACTAATGAAAATAGTAAGCTAAGTAAACATGATAATCAAACATCTTGCTTAAGAAAAGTATAAAGTGTAAACCATAAAGTGGATAAAGCATGAAAATGTATTGGTTTACATCACAGAAATGTTTATATACTTTTCATATTTCATATATATATAGCTCACTAAAGTGAATAGTGTACAAATGAGGATAATAACTGTCATAACGACTGTGGTTCTTGCACAAAAACACACATCCAAGTGAACCAGTATTTGATCATTATTATACATGTGTGATTATCTGTATACATTTATTTAATCCATGTAGACAACTGCTTTCTTATAAATATCAAACCCCTATATATTTTAGAATACATGGATATTCACAGAAAGCTGCTCTAATGAGAGGAGCTGGATTGACTAATGTGCATGCACTTGCATCACCATGTATAAGTGATCATAACTGCAAATGTATAAGTGTAAACATTGCTATAGAATTGCTATACTGAATAAATGAATGAATGTAAGAGCGTGGGGGGAAAAAAGGAAATAAGGAAGGAAATGGAGACGTTGCAGAAGAGGGAGGTGACTACTGGACAGAAGCCCCACAAATGACTATTATTTCCAAAAATTAATTAAGTCATATTCAGAGTTCAAACCATTTGGCACCCTAGTTTGGAGTTTAAAAATCCAGTACATCTCCCTCTTCTGCAACAATTTTTCTCGGTCGCCACCTCTGGGGGGGCAGAAGACCCTTTCTATGGCTTGCCATCTCAGGGTACTAATGTTTTTGTCATGGCAGCAGGCAAAATGTCTAACCAGTGGAGTACTAGCCTCACCTGCCTGTATTGTAGACAGGTGGTTTCTGATTCGAACTTTTACCTCGTTAGTAGTGAGGCCTACATATTGTAGGTGGCACGATGTACAGGTTAGCAAGTATATCACATATGTAGTGGTACATTTCAAACAACTGGTGATTGGGAAAGTTTCCCCAGTAACCTCCGATCTAAATATGTTTGAAGCTGTGATATAGTCACAAACCCGACATTTTTGTCTGCGCTTGTAAAGGCCCTTTTGTGTGAGCCACGAACTAGCTGGTTTGTCAAGTTCGGGTAATGATGATGGTGATAGAGTGTTGGCTAGAGTACATGTTCTCCGATAGGAACAACATAGTCCATTTTTTACACATTTTTCCAGTTTGTCATCAGCGGACAAAAAGTTAAAATGTTTTTTGACGATACTGCATATCTCTTGATATTGTGCGCTGAACTCTGTGACAAACGTAATACCCTGAGAATCAGTGTTGAGTTTTCGGGATGTCATAGGCTGTTCTCGAATTAGTTCATGTCTATCAATACTCTGAACTTGTCTCTCTGCTTTGTGTATAATTTTGTCAGATTAGCCTCCTTGTTTGAGCCTTCTAGTAAGATCTTCAGATTGTTTGCAAAACATGTCTTCCTGACTACAGTTTCTCTTGACTCTGACAAATTGTCCCTTGGCAATAGCAAACGGAACATGGGTTGGGTGGCAGCTTTTGGCGTGTAACAACGCATTCCCAGCAGTGAGTTTCCTATAGATGTTACTGATGATTTTTCCTTCTTTGGTACCAGTTAAGGTAATATCCAAAAAATTAATCGAATTTTTATGTAATTCGGAAGTAAATCGAATACCATAGGTATTATCATTGAGATGGGATATGAAGTTAGAAAAATCAGCGTCATCACCCAACCAGATGACCAAAAGGTCATCTATGTATCGCCCATAGTAATGGACGAAATGTCTGAATATATATATATATAATGTAGCCAGGATGTGCACTCTCACCTTCCAATCATCTACCAGGGTGCTAGTGGTATACACAATAACAACAATAAAACTTGCACTCACTGGGTATTTGAAAAATCTAATTTATTGTGTCAAGTGTAACGTTTCTGGAACTTTACATCCCCTTCCTCAGCCGTCTGAGGAAGGGGATGTAAAGTTCCCAAAACGTTACACTTGTCACAGTAAATTTGATTTTTCAAATACCCAGCGAGTGCAAGTTTTATTGTTGTTATTATATATATAAATATATATATTTATAAAGTCAGTAAGCTCTTCGGAGCAGGGCCCTCCTTCTCCTGTAATTGTTTTGATTAGTCTGTTATGTATTTGTATCGTATCACAAACCTTTGTCATTGCATATCTCTGTACTGATACTTAAGTACTATCCTTATCTCTTTAATAATAATATTAATAATAGTTTAGATGGCTTCATTCAATATAACACATGTGCAAATATGACTATTCATAGAGCCAAATTAACATACTGTATATAGACTATATAGTAGTATCCAAAAAAGAAAGAAGCTGATGTAAAAGAACAGAAAGACAATTTTAATTATTAAAATAGACTCATATGCCCTACTCTAATGAGTTTTACAAATCTGAGCCCTCTCTTAATACTTTAATCTAACAAAGGGATATTGAGTAAAAGATTGGGTATATTTAATCAGCAAAAAGTAAACATTAGTCAGCTTAATAAAACTTGCAAATACACACACAAAATTATTTTTAAAAAAGTACCTTTTATCTAGTCATTTTGCTTTCTCTAGATTCAAAGGCCTGCTGTGTGAGGGAAAAGATTATACAAAATGCGTTAGGTGCCAAGCATTTTAGTAAATCAAATATTAAATATTTCATTGCAATGTCCACTTCAATGCAGTTAGTAATCAGACAGTCACAGCATGATATTCATGGCATTACGTTCTCTTTATGGTAATAAATCTAATACTTATTTCTGAAGAAGAAAAACAAAATTGCTGTTAGTGCTTTAGTTATTTCTAGACAGTGTCATGATATGCTAATATTATTACTGCATGTAAAACATAAGTTATAATTTTTATAAATGTTAGTACAATGAATAATTTTAAGAAGTGTGTAAGTTCACTAAAGTATTGCTGAATACTAAAGTTGCCAGACACACTGTTTGAAAAAAGAATGCTTTGAATATTAAATGAACATTAAAGTCAGTACTTTTCTTTGTTGCATATAAGATGCTATTTCAAAACATTGCAATTTAGTGTGCATGTTTTTTTTAATCAGATGTTCCTGTTGTGAAGAAAACTGTTTATTTTTTTGCTTATAGATATGTCACATCAATAGAGCTTTTTATCTTTAAGGATCATTTGTGCACGTTGATTTCTTTTTAGAGTCTATGGGGCCAATTTATTAACAGTCGGACGGACATGATCCGCTGTAGCGGCTGATGTCCGCCCGACATCGCTGAATACCGACAGCATACGCTGTTGCCATTTAACATTGCACAAGCAGTTCTGGTGAACTGCTTGTGCAATGCCGCCCCCTTCAGATTCGCGGCCGCTAGCAGGGGGTGTCAATCAACCCGATCGTATGAGATCGGGTGGATTGATGTCCGCAGCCTCAGAGGAGGTGTAGGAGTTAAAGAGCAGTGGTCTTAAGACTGCTGCTTCTTAACTCCTGTTTCCGGCGAGCCTGAAGGAGCATTCAAGGCAATTCGGCCCTTAATAAATCAGCCCTTTGTCACTGTGCACACTTGTAATATTTGAACATATTTATCAACTGCTTACAGGTAGAGTTTAATGTGTGAAAAATGCATGAAAAAACTAGTGATGTGGAATTTTTCATACATACTAAAACCAATACATCTGTAGGGAATAAAAAACACAAAGGCGCCAGATGGCGTAGTACAGTCTAAACTCAGTGATACAATAGACAAAAAGGTTCAACTCACAAGTGAATAGCACCTGTCTGGTGCAAATAGGGTGTGCTGGAACTTTGTAGAAACAGCCTTTGTTTTGGGCTGAGAAATGTGTCGCTGTTAATAAATGTTAACTTTTTAATACACTTGCCTTTGCCTTTTGATATTGGGGACCTCTGGAGAGATTCCTGTGGTTGCCTAGGGTTTCAGTCAGCTGAGCGTCTGTGAAGTCTCAGCCTGCTCATATTGCACCTGGGGGTGCTATTGCCTTGTAAGTGTTATCTTTCCTATACCCCTATTATTATATCTGCTGTGCTGGGCCATTTGTTTTTTTGTTTTTTTCATCATAGGAAGACTCATCCCACTCACCTTGGACGCCTTTGATTCACTGGGGATAGTTAGCTGGGTAACTACAAAGTTCCAGCACACACTATTTGCACCAGATAGGTGCTATTCACTTAACCTTTTTTTCTATTGTATCCTTGAGTTGAGACTGTACTATGTCATCTGGCACTTTTGTGTTTTGTATTCCCTACAGATGTTCATTTCGGGAGTCTGACCACCTTCTCATCAAAGCGCTGCCTGGGAGTGCTTACAGTTTCCTTTGGGGACTCGCACGTTTTATGATCTTGTATGAACTTTTAAATATTGTGCATATGTTTTAAACTTGAGAGTGCCCCCTAGTGGCTACTTTTTATGTGTAGGTACTATTCTAGGGGGCTCATATACACTTAGCCTCTATTTAAAACCAATACAGCAGTTCTACAAAAGTTAACATACTTGAGGAACGCCAGCCGCGCCTAGCCTTGGCGAAACAATTTTGCCTGGAGCCCTGTACAGCAACAGGGAACAAGCGAGGAGGGAGGCTAAGGATAACAAGCCCCTGACCAGATAACGGTGCTCAATAATATTGGCGCACTAGAGGCCATCGAGTCATAGCCTAAAGCCCCACACTGCACTGCCACGATACTTGCCTCACATAAAACCAAAGCAAGGACCGAAGGGAATCAGGACCTGTATAATATCCCTCAACATCGAGATTGGAGCAACACAGTGTTACTGCTTACCTATGGTGACCGGAGCCCCAGAAGAAAAAAATAAGGTCGGTAAAGGGTAAAGAGGGGAAGAAGAAAAACTTAAAAGTGAATACATTTCTATTTTTTTTTTTTTACCCCGGAGCTACTGGATATAAACTCTACATCTCTAAGGGGGCTAGGTCTTAATTACCCCAATTTGGAGGGCCATAGGATAGCATACCTTGAAATATAAAGGGTACAGCGGAATAGAAAAGAGAAAGAAAGAGGAGGAGAGGGAGAGGAAAAGGAAGGGAAAAAAAAGAAAAAGCTACAAGTGAAGCCCCAGATAGGATTGAGCTATCACCTTGGGATAAAGATAATTAAAACTAAAGCCTGGCCCTTGTTAGGGTATATCGAGTCTAGGGAATACTGCAGGCCATAATTACAATTAAATATTCAAGCAGATTACAGCAGCTGGAAACGGAGAATATGGCCAGGCAAGGTACCTAGTGAAGTCCCCTACAAGGGCCGAAGACTAAAATTCAGCGGAAGAAATTAATATAAAATCTTATCTGGAAAGACTGGCCAAAAAAAAATAAGCAAGAAAGGCTTAATATAAACAGGAAACTATGATAAAAGAAAGCTAAGAAGAAGCTCTGATACATTGCCACTTCTTGTAGTAATTAATTTATAAAAGCCAATTTAAGATATTACGGAGGTATTCCCCTATGGGACTGATGTGAAGAAATGGCTAGAGAGTAAAAAAGGGGGGAGAAAGAAGACAGAAGAAGGACAAAATTAAAGTGCATTGCATAAAAGTCTACATTGAGCCCAAAATGTACTGTTAGGAAAAATATATTGAGATATCATTCCTGGCTAAAATTGACGTCATATCTGCATAATATTATTATTATTGTTATTATTTTTTCTTCTCATCTTGATGTTCATGATTGTATACTCATATATATGCAAGGTGTTAAAATTTAACTGGGAAAATTAGTTTAATTTTTGGTATAGATCTTAGCGGTGATAAGTTAAAGTCTGTTTTTCAAAAAAGGGATTCATATGGTATATAAGTTTAGTCCCACATAGAGACCAGCATACAAGAAGCATCAACTAAACTGGAGGATACATATTCTCCTATAGAATTAAGGCAGAGACTACTAGCCTAGATAAAGGACCTAATTAGTACATAATTCTGTCTAGATTACATAAATATTAAGCGTAGAGGTTTACATATCCATATAAGACTAGAATTTACAATGCAACTAATGGGGAGTACTTTGAACAAAAAAAGTTAATAAAGGGAATAACTGATTTATTGGTCTGGACAAGAAAACACATGACCTAGAGCGATCTGACCACCCTGGTCTTAAAGGCACAACACACCTTTTCTTTTTCTTTTTTTTATAAGGGCAGGAAGGGCGGGATTCAAGGGGGGGATTCACTTATTTGTTTTTTTTTAATAATTTCCACACATACACTCCTTTATGTATGTATATGTTTATATGTAAGATGTTATACACAGAGATATTATAGACTTTCACTATATATCAAATTAATTAAATTGGTTTGTTAGGAATTTGTAACACAAAAAAAGAATACATCTCCAGGGATGACGGCCAGAGGAAAAGATAAAAAGTCCAAAGACAGTTCTGAGAACTCTCTCGACTTAAGCACAGGGGTAGTAAACCCACCCACAAATTTATTTGATATGCAGCTAATGGTAAAAGCAATATCAGACATTTGTCTACTGCAATTTAGCGAAATAAAATCAGAGATAATAACAACACTTGCAATAGAAGTGAGACAATTTTCTCAAAGATTAATAAAGGCTGAGCAGCGTATCTCAGATATAGAAGATAACCTAATAAAGCAAAAAAATGCTTCAGAAACAAATGGGTCACTAGTATTAGCACTACAACAGAAAGTTGAGGACCTTGAAAATAGGTCCAGGAGAAATAACCTGAAAATTATAGGACTGTTAGAAAAAGAACATGAAAATTTAATTAAATGGATTAAAGAAACTCTACCTAAAGTCTTAGAAATCCCACTAACGGAACAGACAATGGTAGTTGAAAGAACGCACAGGTTGGGTCAGAGAAGATAAAATAGTTTAAATCCAATCCTGTTATTTTTAAGCTCCTGAATTATCAGGACAAAGTAAAGATATTACAATATTATAGAAGGAAAAAAGAGCATATATTTGAGGAGAAAAGATTACTCATTTTTCAGGACTTCTCAGTGGAGGTCTCTAATAAAAGGAAGGAAATGGCGCCAACATGTACCCAGTTGATAAATATAGGCCTTAATGTAACAATGATTTATCCAGCCAAATTAAAGGTATATCATAATGGGGAGGTAAAAATCATAAACACTGTTCAAGAAGCACAGGTATTTCTGCAATAACTAAGAGGTCAACTAATCTGATTGTGGCAGTAAAAAGTAATGTAATGGTTTACATATATGTAGTGGGACTTTTTTTTTCTCTTCCTCTCGCTCCACTCTCACTCCTTTTTAAACTTGTATTATAGGAGGGATATGCTAACTTATTTGGTCAGTGTAAGACATCTCTGTTACAATTCTTATTTTTTATGAAATTAAGCCATGACTAGGGAAATAAAGTTTGTCACATGGAATGTAGGGGGAATAACCTCTCCCATAAAAAGAAAAGCAATTTTAAAACATCTAAGAGATCTAGTGGCAAACATTGCATTATTACAGGAGACACACTTAAAGAAAGCAGAAATTTTAAAATTAAAGTCGGGATGGGTGGGAGAGGTGTTTGCTACACCATGCATGAAGAGAAAGAAAGGGGTAGCAATATTATTGGAAAAAAAACTAAAATTCGTTCTTATTGGTAAAGTTATATATAAGGAAGAAAGATACTTGATTTTGAAAATAAAAATCGGCGATTCAGTTTACACAATCTGTAATGTATATGGCCCCAATGATTTTTCACTGGATATTTGGTCAGGTATACAAACAAAAATAATGGAGATATCAGAAGGCATTCTTATAATGGGTGGGGATTTTAATATGACCCCCCCAAGTGCCCCTGGATAGATTTAGACCTAATAAGAACTCTATGTTTAAATAAAAAAGAGATAAATTAGAAGAAAGTTTAATCAGGAAAATAACTATCGCCTAGATTTAGAGTTCTGCGTTAGCCATCAAAAACCAGCGTTAGGGGGTCCTAACGCTGGTTTTGGCCGCCCGCTGGTATTTAGAGTCAGTCATTAAAAGGGCTCACTTCCAAGCCGCGACTTTTCCATACCGCAGATCCCCTTACGTCAATTGCGTATCCTATCTTTTCAATGGGATCTTTCTAACGCCGGTATTTAGAGTCTTGGCTGAAGTGAGCGTTAAATATCTGACAATAGAAGGAAAATCTGATTTTCCAGAAGGGTTGAATAACAGACTATTCAAAAAATGGAGAGAGAAAGGCCTCATAGCAATATCACAAATTATTAGCCAGGACCAACATGAGAATAAAACTTTTCAAAACCTAAAGGAGGAATTTAACTTAGATAACAAAGAATTTTATGCTTATCTACAAATTAGGCATTATACTTATGGCTTGCAGCAAACCTATGGCAGAGAGTGGACATGGAGCAAATTAGATCAATGGAACGGGTTGGTAAAAGTTGGTATCTGTTCCATATCACCTTGGTATCGATTATTAATTGTTATGAAAGGAGAGATAAATGTATCATATATAGCTAGTAAGTGGAATGGGAACCTGGACCTTATGGAAGTTAACATTGATAAAGTTAAAAAAATCGATAGAAAGAGCCGATAGGAATACACTCTCAGCCACATGGAGAGAAGCTCATTTAAAACTCCTCTTTCAAGCTTATTATACACCTAAAAAGGGATATGCATTGAAAAATAATCAATTTAATAAATGCTCTATATGTCATTTAATAGCGGCAGACTTAATTCATTTGATTTGGCAATGTCCAAAGATAAATCAGTTTTGGAGGAAAATAGAACTCTGGTTGAATATACATGTAGATAGACAGGATAAATTTTGTCTAGAACAGATTTTATTCCTGATAGACAAAAATACTCCAAGTATGGAATATAAATTATTGAATGTGACAATCTTAGCGGCTAGGAATTTAATTATGAAAAAATGGAAAGAAAAAAATGAACCAAAGCTATCGGAATGGTTAGACTTTATGAAAAAACAGTTGATAATAGAGCAATTTGGTACCCCAATGCATGAGGAAGGGCAAGTACGGAAGTTTTTTCAAAAATGGTCTTTGTTTATTAGAGCCCACCCAGAAAAAGAACAAAATCAACTAATCTTTCCTTTCAGAAACACGGAAACAGTACTTCTTGGAATATGGTAGGAAGTAGGAGTCGATATGAATGGAGTGAGGGATGAGTGAGGGGTAGAAATAAAATAAATTAACAGAGATATATATATATTTTTTTCTATGATTCGGTTTTAGGGTTGAAGGGAAAGGTTAAGGGGTTGAAAAAAATAAAAGCATAAAGATAGAAATTTGAATGGAGAAAACAAGAACAATTGTAATTTACTGATAATTGATCCTCTTTTTTTCTCTTTTTTATTATTTTTTTTTCTTTTGCTTGTTTCATGTTAAAAAAATCATGTCTGATATCATTTTTCTTTATTGTCGATATGCTTCAATAAATAAATAAATAAATAAATAAAAAATAAAAAAAAGTGTTAAAAAGCATATCTCTACCACACCATTTCCAAATGCCTCCAAAATGAGGAATGTAAAACCCCTTAAGGACAGTTGATGTACATGGTATGTCCATGTTGTTAAGGGGATCATTTAATTTAACTATATCTACTATTTAAAAGTACAACATATGGCACAAATACACATGCTTAATTACCTAAAGAGAAGTGTGAAACTGTTTTTTTTATAATAAATAAATTGTATCTGTTTTCTGCTCAATAGAAGTTTCACACCCCTTAAGGTTACAGTAAAGGGCTTTTCAATTAACCCCTTTGTTCACCGTTTAAGAGAAATACTCTTTGACATGTATGAGGTTAACTGATTGCAATCTGTTCCCACCTTTACCATTGCTTAAACATCTGAATGCTATTTTGGAATGATAGGAATACTGGGCACAACTTCTCAATTCCTATATTGTCACTTTTAATATTTGAAAAGTATTGATTTTAACAATATTTATTTGTTTTGTTTGTAAATGCACTGCAATTTTATTTGTATCACACCCATGTCCAAAATTGAACCTGGAACTCCTAGTTTGCAGCCTGTTGCTTTCTCTTTGAGCCACAGGAGGGCTTTGTTTTGGGCTAATTTTCTCGCTGACCTGCTGCCTGCACTGGCTGTGCTCTTTAGCTCCAACTGCTTGCAGGCAGTTACTCAATCAACACCACTATATACAGTATAAGGCAGCCTTTCCGACTACTCCTTGCCATTGTGGTTCATTCACTATATTTGTGCCTCTGCACTTATTTCAAGTTGTTTTGGTGTATCTCGGCTTGCTTACTGACCTATCTACTGGATAACGCCTGTGCTTGGTGAAAGATTGGGCTTTTTCCCTGGTATACTGAACTTAGCTTGTTTTCTGACTATTCTTCTGGATTCCCCCTGGCTTGTCTTCAGACTATTCTTGTGTTACCAGTCTGTCACAGCTCTAAAATCTCTCATGATGAGTCTTGGAATAGTTGTAAACTTGTCCAAAATGCAATTCCAAGCCTTTATCAAGTGTGTAAAAGGTGTTGAAAAGTCTTTCAAAAATAGATTGTGACTGCAGAGAACTTTTTATCCCCAGAGTAAAATTAGTGCATTTGAGGAGAATTCAAAAACAAGACTGTAGTGAATCATGTCTGCCCAGCATCGCTAAATACAGACAGCATACGCTGTTAGCATTTAACATTACACAAGAATTTGTAGTAAAATGGTTGTGCAATGCCACCCCCTGCACATTCGCAGCCAATTGGCCGCTAATAGGGGGTGTCAATCATCCCGATCATATCAGATCAGGATGATTGCAGTCCGCCACCGAAAAGGTGGCGGACGAGTTAAGGAGCAGCGGAGCAAGCCGGAAACATCGGGGGTAGATTGCAGCATCCGCTGCTTGGTAAATCTACCCCTTGGAATAATCTTCCATTAGAGGTGGTAAAAAAAAATACAGTGTGGGGGGCTTCAAGAATGCCTTTGATAAGCATAAGGCTATACTACAAACTAATTAAGCCTAAACTTTACAGGCAAATTGGCCAGTCTAGTTGAGTCTATGGTTCTTATCTGTTGTTAAAATCAAAGTTCATCAAAATGTATCTATTTGATCATGTTGGAGTAAAGAATAATGCAGTGCCACATATGTTTGGGGTCAAGCACAATCCTTCAGAGAAGTTTATAAACTGATTTCTCTTCAAATATCCCTTATAGACTTTAAAGGTGAATTTATGTAGAAAACAAAAATCAGATAAACTATTCTAAAGGACTGTAATCAAGCCCTTTATAAGGTACACATTCAGGGGCTGATATTCAAAACCTCCCCGCTCAGGTGAGATGATCTAAGAAGTCTTGTTGGTATGGTGAGTCCCTTAAAAATAATTTAGAAAAACAATTTTTATCTTATGAAATATTTATGTTGCTATGTAGTGTTCTTTATGTGAAACAGAGACTCTTTCTTTACAATACAAGGTCTAAAAAAATCCCAAAGACTTTGTGTGATTTTTCTCAATACCGGTGAGGTTTTGAATATCAGGTGTTCAGTGCGAAAAAAGGTTCAAAATCTTTCTGGGGGAAGGGCTGAAAGAAAATCAATTTCAAATATTTTAGTAAATCTCAGATTTTGAGAAATTTTATTTTATCATTATACTTTTAGACAAAGCGTCAATCTCGGTGCATTCGCCGGCGTCAATATGCTCGCCATCATCGCTGCTGCAGATCCACATATGATGCCCTTATTTATAAAAAAAACTTAAAAAACATGCGCGTCAAGTACGGCGCGATGAGCATCGGACTGTTGTTAACTAACAGTCATCAATATTGCGGTTATTTGGGTTTTCCCCAGCTTTATTTATACCATTTCATTACTGTCCATGAACAAGCACATTTCTCTAAAGCTAATCTTTTATTTTTCATGTGTTAATGTCCAAGAAATAGCTACATTTAAACCTCAACAAACAATATCTCATAGAAAGTTATTTTTATATTTATTTGTTATATGATACTTTCACATAAATTAATGTGTATTTGTATTTCTAGAAGTCTCTCTCCCCCTCTCTTTTGCTCTTTCTCTCCCCCCTCTCTTTTGCTCTCTCTCTCCCCCTCTCTTTTGCTGTCTCCCCTCTCTTTTGCTCTCTCTCTCCCCTCTCGTTTTCTCTCTCTCCCCCTCTCTAACTAATAACATTATCACAAATATACACTCATCGATGCATACAAACAATATACACCACATGACATACAAAAAATATTTATTTATTACAAAAAGAACACGATTTACTTTTTCACACAAGCTCATGACGTCACTCACTTTACGAGGAAAACCAGTCTTAGAAAAAAAAAATTACCAAATTTTAGAGCCTCCATTGACTTCTATTGGGAAGACGTGCTCGTGCACGCGAAACCCACATTTCCCTAACGCACGCAAATAGCGTCGACAGAAAAACTCCAAATACCAGCGCTAGAAAATACATACTTTTATGCGTTAGACCCAGCTATGATAAATAGATCAAGAAATGAATATTTCCCTATGGTGGATTTATGGATTTTACTTATTGAATATTCACAACACCATTAAATTGTTTCAGACTTTTATATTACATCAACTACAAATCAACATCACTAGTAACAAACTTTTTGTTATCAAAATATTACATTTAAACGGACACCAAAATAATGTAACCTTTTCAGGATTCACAAACACTACACAATGGGAAACAATTTTCATTTACCTTTATTATTGCATTTCAGTTATTCAACTCATATGCTTGCAGCAACAGCATATCTACATAGGCTTAACACATGATCAGTCATGGATGCACATACATTACTTTTAACATTCACTCATACATGTGCATTCAAATGATGGGGGATAAACACATTACATTCTCTCTAGGAATCACAAAACAGAACATATGGATTTTACTGTACTTTTAACATCATGATTCCATCACCAGAAACCATTAGGAATTACGTACAACAAGAACATCATTACACCAGATTACAGATGTCACTTTATGGGAAGGAACAACAATGCCAAACCGCTATATAGAAGTCAGCATATGTGGGACACAATCACAATATATACGTACATGTACATAACACGCATCACCCATCACGCAACCACAAAGCACACATTTAGATTTTATTCAGCACACAATAACAATGTAGTCAAATACAACAACACAATGAGGATTTCAGAACTACATAGGCAGGTTAATAATATCATGACATCATTAGAAGATTCAACCATACACATCACAGATTCACGACTCTACCGCCCCTTTCGGAACTTTAACACTCAATACTACAATACAACATATACGTAAAGAACAGTTTGGAACAGCATTATTAGGGAGATTTGAATGGGACAATTAATAAATATTGTCAGATCGCAAATCACTTATATATATAATACTACAGATGACAGCCGGAAGTTATTCAGCATTAATGCGATTTGAAAGGGACGCATACAATATTGACATCTCGGCAATCACTTATATATACAATACTACAAATGACAGCCGGAAGTTCTTCAGTATTATTGCGATTTGAAAGGGACGCATACAATATTGACAGCTCGGCAATCACTTATATATACAATACTACAGATGACAGCCGGAAGTTATTCAGTATTAGTGCCATTTGAATGGGACGCATACAATATTGACTGCTCGGCAATCACTTATATATACAATACTACAGATGGCAGACGGGAAGTTCAGAATTCTTATTGCGATTTGAAAGGGACGCATACAATATTGACAGCTCGGCAATCACTTATATATACAATACTACAGATGGCAGACGGGAAGTTCGGAATTATTATTGCGATTTGAAAGGGACGCATACAATATTGACAGCTCAGCAATCACTTATATATACAATACTACAGATGGCAGACGGGAAGTTATGAATTCTTATTGCGATTTGAAAGGGACGCATACAATATTGACAGCTCAGCAATCACTTATATATACAATACTACAGATGGCAGACGGGAAGTTCTGAATTATTATTGCGATTTGAAAGGGACGCATACAATATTGACATCTCGGCAATCACTTATATATATAATACTACAGATGACAGCCGGAAGTTATTCAGTATTAGTGCGATTTGAATGGGACGCATACAATATTGACAGCTCGGCAATCACTTATATATACAATACTACAGATGACAGCCGGAAGTTATTCAGTATTAGTGCGATTTGAAAGGGACGCATACAATATTTACAGCTCGGCAATCACTTATATATACAATACTACAGATGGCAGACTTGAAGTTCGGAATTATTATTGCGATTTGAAAGGGACGCATACAATATTGACATCTCGGCAATCACTTATATATATAATACTACAGATGACAGCCGGAAGTTATTCAGTATTAGTGCGATTTGAATGGGACGCATACAATATTGACAGCTCGGCAATCACTTATATATACAATACTACAGATGACAGCCGGAAGTTATTCAGTATTAGTGCGATTTGAAAGGGACGCATAAAATATTTACAGCTCGGCAATCACTTATATATACAATACTACAGATGGCAGACGGGAAGTTCGGAATTATTATTGCGATTTTAAAGGGACGCATACAATATTGACTGCTCGGCAATCACACATATATATACAATACTACAGATGGCAGATGTTAATTTATCGTTTACAAACAATATTGCAGCAACATTGATCGATCACATTCGATGCACATTATACACAACTATGCACTTTCATTCATGTTAGCCTGGACGTGTGCTTGTTACTATAAGATCGCGTTTAAGAAATATTGATTACGCATATGATCAAACATTACAAACATGCACTGTATGTGTGATATTTGACACTTTCACATTGAGATTCATTGTTGGAAAACAACATTTCAGAAAACAACCAAAAAACGCCCACTGTGAAAGCATTCGCGCCGCTCACATACAAACAGGTGAATACAATCAGCAATCATTACAAACTCACTACCATTGGACTAATCGTACTATAAATCCCCCAAACAACATGGTCAAAGCATCACTTGTGATCCACATCAGATCAAGTGCATACCTTGTTACGCTGTTTTGAAAGATGGATGACGATGACATGGTAGACGCTGCTGGTGCTGCTATTGGCGAACTAGCTGTTGGTCGAATCAGGCAGCCTCGGTGGCTCAGACTGAGACGAAGGGGTCGTCTGGTTCGTGGTCCTCCTGTCTACAGGGTGAGACCCACCTTGGAAAACATGAGCGACTTTGAGGTTTATGATAAGTATCGGCTCAATCGTGAACAGCTCATTGGCCTTTACGATCTTCTTAAACCTCATTTGGAGCCACGTATAAGAATAAGGACTGCTGTTCCCGCCATGAGTAAGATGCTAAGCTGTCTATACGTCCTGGCCTCTGGGAGTTTTCAATCCTGAGAACTGTACATGCATGGCCTGGCTCAAGGTACATTCTCTGTGGTGTTTGATAACTTTCTGGACGCCATGGTACGTATCAGTAAGCAATACATAGGATTCCCACAGAATGATCGTGATTGGAGGCGCCTGAAGCGGGAATTCTTTGATATTGCTCAATTGCCCAATGTCTTGGGAGCCATTGATTGTACCCACATTGCGCTGCGTGCTCCAATTGATGACTTGCCCTTCAGAAATCGCAAACATTTTCATAGCCTCAACGTGCAGTATGTTTGTGACGCACAGATGAGGATTATGCATGTGTGTGCGAATTTTGTAGGAGCTTGCCATGATGCCCGCATCCTCTCTCTGTCGTCCCTGTGGAGACCGTTTGAGGAAAGACAAATGCCCCCTGGTTATCTCGTTGGTGAGTATTTGTGCACAACATGGTTAATTAGTTTGACAATTGCCACTGTAGTTTTAAAATGTTAGCGTAATGTTCAGCTATCGGATGCAATTTAACCATTTTTTTTTCCCGCTAATGTCTACTTTTAGTTCAATGCAGATATGTAGCATGTCTTACCTTAAATGCTCAGATAGAGAATGCAATGTAACCATGTAGTTTGCATTTTATACAAGGTTTGGTTTAGGAGAAATACGCATATGTAGCATGTCTTAGTTGAAATGGCAAGATATTAGCTAATGCAATTTAACCATGTCATTGTCTCTTTCCGCTAATGTCTACTTTTAGTTCAATGCAGATATGTAGCATGGCTTACCTTAAATGCTCAGATAGAGAATGCAATGTAACCATGTAGTTTGCATTTTACACAAGGTTTGGTTTAGGAGAAATACGCATATGTAGCATGTCTTAGTTGAAATGGCAAGATATTAGCTAATGCAATTTAACCATGTCATTGTCTCTTTCCGCTAATGTCTACTTTTAGTTCAATGCAGATATGTAGCATGTCTTACGTTAAATGCTCAGATAGAGAATGCAATGTAACCATGTAGTTTGCATTTTACACAAGGTTTGGTTTAGGAGAAATACGCATATGTAGCATGTCTTAGTTGAAATGGCAAGATATTAGCTAATGCAATTTAACCATGTCATTGTCTCTTTCCGCTAATGTCTACTTTTAGTTCAATGCAGATATGTAGCATGTCTTACCTTAAATGCTCAGATAGAGAATGCAATGTAACCATGTAGTTTGCATTTTACACAAGGTTTGATTTAGGAGAAATACGCATATGTAGCATGTCTTAGATGAAATGGGAAGATAGAGAATAATATTGAAATAGATTTTTTATTTTTAAAATAAACATTTGTTAGTGGATTATCGTGTACAAAACTTTTTATTGGACTCCAAATACTATTTTGAGGATTCTGTTAGAATTATGTTCTGTTCATAATTTATAGGTGATTCTGGGTACATGAGCCGGCCTTGGCTGATTACCCCCTTGCGTAGCCCGACTGATGTGTCTGAGGAGCGCTATAATAGGGCTCATCAGAGAACCAGGGCGGTGGTTGAACGGATGTTCGGGCTCCTGAAGATGAGGTTCAGGTGCCTGGACAGGTCGGGAGGAGCCCTCCAGTACAACCCAAAGAAGGTGGCTAAGATCGTTGTAGCCTGTAGCGTCCTGCATAATATTGCACAGCGGGCTGGGATGCTGCAGGGCGTCCCGGCGGACCGAAACCTCCTCAGAGATGAGGAGGATGATCCTGTTCTAGAGGGGCCATTCCGGGACGAGGGGCTCAATGTCAGAGCAGACATCATCAACCGCCACTTTAGACGGTAAATAATAGAAGTTAGACTGGAGTATTGTCAATAGATGTGAACTCTAGGGAAATGACAAGTGGAGAATTGTGCAAACATGTTAGGATTGTTCATCAAATGCTAAAAATGTGTTTCATTTATTAATATAGGTGATGCTCTGGGCATTGGGTCCTGTAGCGAGTCTTTGCCACCTGGTTTTTAAAGAGGACATCAGATGGTAAGTATAAATGTATGGACTGTTGCTGGCATGAATTGTACACAAATACATCATATGGCATACATTTTCTAAACTAGTATTTAGTTTACACATTACTTAAAATGTAAATACTCAGAAAGGGATCCTCTAGCAGAACTATCCTCTAGCATGACTATGGTTCAATGTCACACATTAGAGGTTCGTCCTGCTCAATATGACTCATCTTCACACTTGATAGAACATAACACAAGATGCTACACACGCTTAGTAAGCTAGTGACAGAAATTTATTCTGAAATGGGGGGTGGGAGAGGGGTACAGAACTGATTCACACACTTGTAGTAATTTTTATTAAACTTTTTCTGCCATTAGGGAGCTGACTTAATCTAAAGACTGAAAGGGAAGAATTAGAAGCCTGACAGTGAAGATTGCCCAGACTGACAGTGGAAAAAGCCAAGATTGAAATTGAAGTATACCAATGGGATCATGTCTGGCATTATCTTTCAAATCTGCTGACCTTGAAAACCATACAAAGACATGTTCACATGGTAAGTGCCAACTATTTGATAGAATAAGGCTGTGGAGGCATCCTATTGGAGACACTTAGATTATTTTCTAATTTGTAGATGGTATTTCACAGTCCTCTATTTTGGAAATGATGAATAACACACCTATTGAAGATTAACTGTTTACCCCTGAATTGACTTTCAAAGACCATGCATTATCCAGGTTGGTGTACCAATGCATGCTAGTTAAGAATCACAGGAAGAATGTTGAATATTAGTAGCTTACATACATTAGTCATATTTAGTTCATAATTAGATATTTAGGGATCACAATCAGACACTTAGATGATTTTACTTTTTTAGATGGTATTTCACAGTCCTCTATTTTATGAACTGATGAATAAGACACCTATTGAAGATCAACTGTTTACCCCTGAATTGACTTTCAAAGACCATGCATTATCCAGGTTGGTGTACCAATGCATGCTAGTTAAGAATCACAGGAAGAATGTTGAATATTAGTAGCTTACATACATTAGTCATATTTAGTTCATAATTAGATATTTAGAGATCACAATCAGACACTTAGATGATTTTACTTTTTTAGATGGTATTTCACAGTCCTCTATTTTATGAACTGATGAATAAGACACCTATTGAAGATCAACTGTTTACCCCTGAATTGACTTTCAAAGACCATGCATTATCCAGGTTGGTGTACCAATGCATGCTAGTTAAGAATCACAGGAAGAATGTTGAATATTAGTAGCTTACATACATTAGTCATATTTAGTTCATAATTAGATATTTAGGGATCACAATCAGACACTTAGATTATTTTACTTTTTTAGATGGTATTTCACAGTCCTCTATTTTATGAACTGATGAATAAGACACCTATTGAAGATCAACTGTTTACCCCTGAATTGACTTTCAAAGACCATACATTATCCAGGTTGGTGTACCAATGCATGCTAGTTAAGAATCACAGGAAGAATGTTGAATATTAGTAGCTTACATACATTAGTCATATTTAGTTCATAATTAGATATTTAGGGATCACAATCAGACACTTAGATGATTTTACTTTTTTAGATGGTATTTCACAGTCCTCTATTTTATGAACTAATGATTAAGACACCTATTGAAGATCAACTGTTTACCCCTGAATTGACTTTCAAAGACCATGCATTATCCAGGTTGGTGTACCAATGCATGCTAGTTAAGAATCACAGGAAGAATGTTGAATATTGGTAGCTTACATACATTAGTCATACTTATTTCATAATTAGATATTTAGGGATCACAATCAGAAAAAGGAATACATATTATAGTTGATATAGAGGTATTTGAATTGACATGAAATATTACATTTATGTTCAGCATACATATATATTATTGAAATGTGATATACATTATTATGTAGAATTAGAAATTCAGATATTTAAATTTATTTTTTATTACACAATAGAATGGTGTATGTTTTATTTTTTTTTTTTATTTAATTAATAAATATCTTGATAAAATGTTGAACAAAGTTAGAGCATAGACACAAGATGATTGTAAATGTATTTTATGAATATTTGACAACGTGTGTATTAACTTTGTTAAAAAAAAATTCTTTTATTTCAGATTGTCATCTGATGACTTCCAGGAATATTTTTTTGTTTTGGTTTCAGAAACTTTTAATGTTTTAAATGGTAATAATAAACATTTTAGTATTAAATACACTCTTTTGAACAGATTATAATAAATATCCAGATAATCTGTCAATAAAAAACAATTTGACTCCTATGACTGGTAGTTGGCTATTTGACAAGCACATGCATAAGATCAAATAATGCATTAATTTTAGAAAATCCACTGATTCAGAGAATATTACATTAAACTATCTTTTTTTAAATTAATTGGGGAGTGAGATCCATCGATGCTTTTCTTTTGAAATTCTTAGATGTTAAAATAATTTCGGATATGTAGTCAAAATTTGACATAAATGATTTGTTTTCACTTTTAAGAAGGGGAAGTGGTTCAATTACATTAAAGTGACAGTGTTGTTGAATGTAAAATTAATTTTATAAGATCTTGTATCTTCCTTAGGTATCTCAAAACATTATTTTCTAAATTCTTTTAATTTTTACATTTATAAATGTTAGGTCATTTAACTTGATATTTTTCACAAGCTAGTTATTGGATGCCAGGCTAATCGATTTAATTTTCTAGTGGAGTCATTTAACTATAGTTATTAATATTATGTAGTTTTTAAAATCTTACCTCTTGGGTTAGACATCACATATCTATATATAATTTTCATTCCCCATTAGTTTATTTTGACAATGTTAAATCAACATTCCAAATGTTTTGGTCCTTAAAGGGACATTCACAAAGTATATTGTGTATTGATTTTTCAATAATTCATAAAAGAATTTAAACATATTTAGAAAGTACTATAGAATTACATTCAGTCTTTAAATATACTTTTAAAAAGATACATCAATGCACATATCTTAGTCAATTACATAAGGCATCTATGTGCAACCAACAATCAGCATCAAAATAGCCTATGTAGATATGTATTTAATCCAAGAATATATAATTACAATCTAATGATTGAATACCAAAACATATTAAGTTGTTCAAATATTATAATCTTATCCAAAATGCATACATAACATATAGCTTAATGTCCCTCTAAGCTGAAGACTCTGAAATACCTCCTTTACAATATATATTTCAGTCAGTGTGTAAAACAATCCAGAAGTTAATCTAAATTTGCTTTACTCATATGTTATACTAATTTAGCAAAAGGAAGGTGCTTAGGTTTCTGATTTTTCAAGCATTATTGTGAAATGTTTCTTTAAAGGGACATCAACTCAAAATATACTTAAAGGGAGACAGTTAAAAAATTAATGATTTATACATTCTGAATGAGTATTCTATTTTAAGCAACTTTAAAAATTGTCTCATATTATGAATGCTCCTTGTGATGTTGCTATCATTACTTTAAAAATAAGGCATTAAATAGATAATTTATTTGCTTCAGTACTCTGGACAGAACTTGTTTTTTTTGGTTGGATTAATTTATCCAACAATCATCAAGGAAAACCCAGGTTTTTGGAAACAATTGTCCGTAATCTAAAATATCATTATTGATTTGCAAAGAAAGATAACAAGATAATTCTTAACATTTGAGAATCGGATTAAATTATAAAGTTGTTTAACATTTCATGCTCAATCTGAATCACAAACGCTAAATTTGTTTGGACAGTGTCCCTTTAAGAGATTTAAAGAGTGTATTTACTTCTCTTCTTATCTTGACATACTTTGCTTGAAAAGCATATCGAGATAGGCTCAGTAGATGAAGATTGGTGGATGCACAGAGATGCCTTATGTGATTGGCTCAACCATGTGCATTTAAATTTCTTTTGTTGAGGATATCTAAATACTAAGATAAATTGAGTTACATTTTAAAGTCTAAACAATTTTCTATCTCTACAGATCATTTGATACAATTGTTTGTTTGCAATGTCTATTTAAAAATAAAGACGCCATTGCACAATAACATATATGAGCACTTCAGACAAATACAAGCTCGAGGTTTATTTACTAATAACAAACAAACCTGTAGTTTAACATTTATAAACAGATTATCCAAGTTACTGACATTATAACCTGAATTTGAACATTCAGAAATATTACGTGGGAAACGCATCTTGAAACACCAGATTAGCATCTTTAAACATTAGAGTCTAATGTCACGCAATAGCACACAATCAATGTGCATTATAAATACATTTAATAGAGCAATATCAATACTTCACAATAAGTCAAGAAATGGATTTTATGAACAATAAAGACATACAATATTAAATGTGTATTTGTATTAAAGAAACAGACCGTTATTAAACCGAGAAATGTCTACAACATTTAATAATGTGACAATATTAGATTTTAAAGAGAATTTAATCATTAATATTTAACGGATCACGGATATTAAATCTGCGTCACACATATCCGCATGACAGGCCCATGAGTTACAAATAAGTCTACATGAAAAATGAAGTTACAGCACCACCAGGAGGTATGTGTAACGAAGTCACTAAGATATGAAACATTAAGGAACGGCCAATCAGAGTTCATCACACAAACACAACTTGAGTCAGGATGGTCTCACAGACATTCTAACAATATTTCAAACTTTTATCCAATCAGATGTACAGATAACTTGTCCCATGGTGCATCTCATGTTTACTTCACCATATAAAAGTCCATTACACGTTGCTATCTTTGTCAGTTCTCTAATGCCTGCAGGCAATATATATTATTATTATTATAATACAACCCAGCAGGCATGAAACCTCCCAGGTTCACCAAGCAGGAGAGCGCTGCACTGGTCCACGCCGTCAAGGACTTTTATCCCCAGCTGTTTGGGAACAAGAGGAGCTCGACAGATGCGCCTGTTAAGAAGGCCCTCTGGGAGTCTATCACCAATGCGGTTAAATTGGTGTGTGACGTCCAGAGGAGCCAGGATCAAATCATGAGGAGATTCGGAGATATGATGTTGCGCTTAACAAAAAAAGTCAACCTTATAAGGGACTGGGTACAAGCCCGTAAAAGAGGGGGCCAAAGAAAGGCCCCGCGGAAACTATACCTACTCCCTTATGAGGTGACTTTATGCGAGCTCCTCAATCTCCGGGTCCCCAAAAGATTTAGATCCTCGCCATCCTCAGCCTCCTCTTCTTCCCTCCCAGCTGCGGGATCTGAAAGTCCTGACGTGGGGGCCAGGGCAGCTGCTTCTCCGTCCGGTGGCCTGGGAGGAGATGATGGAGAATCTGAACCAGGTAACTATCCAACTTCATATAATATCTTAATATTTGATTTTTTTTAAAAAAATGTGTATATAGTCAGATACTAAACCTATACAGATCTCACAACATACACTACATATGATGTTTAGATATCTGATTTTAGATTAGTGACACATGAAATAGGAATGATGTTTCTTGCGCTCTACAGAATATGCGTCACAGAGCGAAAATGGAATTGCACATACACCTTAACATGGGTTAGCTGTAAGTGGCATTGCTTTATACATGTTGGTCAAATGACGGATGCGTAATTCCGCTTGGAATCATTGCGCAATGATCGCGAAAATGGAATTGCGCATACACGTTAACATGGGTTTGCTGTAAGTGGCATTGCTTTATACATGTTGGTCAAATAACAGATGCGTAATTCCGCTTGGAATCATTGCGCAATGATCGCGAAAATGGAATTGCGCATACACGTTAACATGGGTTTGCTGTAAGTGGCATTGCTTTATACATGTTGGTCAAATGACGGATGCGTAATTCCGCTTGGAATCATTGCGTAATGATCGCGAAAATGGAATTGCGCATACACGTTAACATGGGTTAGCTGTAAGTAGCATTGCTTTATACATGTTGGTCAAATGACGGATGCGTAATTCCGCTTGGAATCATTGCGCAATGATCGCAAAAATGGAATTGCGCATACACGTTAACATGGGTTTGCTGTAAGTGGCATTGCTTTATCCATGTTGGTCAAATGACGGATGTGTAATTCCGCTTGGAATCATTGCGCAATGATTGCGAAAATGGAATTGCGCATACACGTTAACATGGGTTTGCTGTAAGTGGCATTGCTTTACACATGTTGGTCAAAATGAAATGTGAATTATTATATATGTGAAGAATACAGTATTCTTATTTTCAATATTATACATAATAAAAAAAGAAGAATCCAAATAAATTATAACATATGCCCATCAATTGATGAGAATGAAATAACACAAAAAAATAATTTAAGCTACAGTAAACAACACAACTGATTGAAAATAAGAGTACAGGATATATTTATCATGAATAGAATTGAGGAAACAATTAACTCATGGGACTACCAAAGGATTAATAGTTTTTAATTGATTTGCTAATAATGTAAAGATTTTAAACATGGCATGATTTGTATTAATGATATCCAATCCTCATTTAATATATTACAGATCTGGATGTTGGTGCTGGATCCTCAAGGCAGGGCTTGTCACAGTATGGTATGTCTCATTTTAATTGACATTTGTCTTAGAAACATGGACAGAACATTACATACTAAATCCACATTGTTCAATATTTATATGTATCTTCAAAATGGATTTGAAAACTTTTTGCCAATAAGAATAAATAAAACCAAAAAATAGGATTACATTGTAAGACTACTCTGATTTTGTTTTGAATTTAAGATATCCCATCTATTCTGGATGTCTTAATTTTAATGTAAGATTCTTTGAATGTCCAATTTATATTCTTCCCTTGTGTATTGCTTAATCTTATTTGTATACATTTTTTAAAAATACACACCATTTTGCATATGTTTAGATTTTAAAAATATAGATTCCATTGTTGAAATTGATCACGTCATTTAAGGGACATGCCAACTAAATTTTACATAGAATTATTTTTAAACGTGATTTTATTGTTTTGTTTAAACATTTTATGAGCTACATTGGTTCAGTCTATTGTTTTAGTTCTTAAACAAATTAATGGATTTTGGTTTAGGTTAAACAATGCATTACTGGTATTATCCGGCTGTTTTTCTATGCATAAATTGGCATATTTACAAAAGTTAAAATCATGTGTTCAGATAACAGTAGTACATAGTTTAAAAAAAGTATACAATTACACATTTAGAGCTTCATGTCCCTTTAATAGATGAAAATTAAATAATTCTTAGGATATCCTTAAATAACATATTAGATTGGAATTGCATGCTCAATCCCATTCATTACATCAACATATGGAGTAGAGAATTCATTAACACCAACATTGTCAAATCAATATAATTTTATATTAAAGGGATACTGAGCTAAAATTATTCATGTTGTCATTCAGATAGAGCATGCAATATTAATCAACATTTAAATATAATACTATAATCATATGTGAAATATTCTATTGCTAAATGTATTTTAAAATCAAGAATGTACGTTTATCTGCAGCTCAATTTTGGTTGACCAACCTGGGTTTTGATTGATGATTGGTGGATACCTTCAACAAACAATATTTATTGAATCCAATATTGCTTATCTGCCTTTAAGATTAAAATGTAGCAACATTCAAATTATAATAGGAGTCAATGTTAAATCATTTGGAACAGTTTGAACAGTGAAATCAATGATTGAAATAAATCATGTCAGTGTCCCTTTAATAAACAATAGATTCATTCATCTTTACATTCTTTGGATTAGACTATATTGATATATAATTCACATATTCACTGTTGGAGCTACTTTATAGATATCAGCATACTCTAACAGCACCATGATTACATATTTGTACTAATCAATTTGGTTTTGTATTGTGATAAATATATGTTGTGTCCTAAACAAGATTACTGTACATTGCACAAATGGCTCGATGTGCCACATGTCTTTGTTTTATTTGTCAACAGCTGTTATTCAAAATGTGGTTTGTGTGTATTCTTTGAAGAACATTGATCAATGGGTATATTTAGATATGCAATAGCATCGTATGAGATGAGTTTGATGTCTAATATAGTCAGAAATTAAACATATGTTCAATACATCATTTTTAACAGAATCCCCTTGATTCAATCAAGCATTTTTTTGTTTAATGACTGCTCTATTCTTCACATTTTCAAGTTGATTATTCTTAAAATTCGCTACAGATGTGATTTAGTGCTATCCCAAATGTGTTCACTAATATATATCTATATCATTCATAGAGAGAGTTGGTGTGGGGAGCCCAGAGGAATCCAGCACTGACACAGAGCCACCTTTGCGGTCTCCTGGTAAGTCCATTGACTCATTTATATGTCATTGACGGTGTATTGGTAATCAATATTATGAGCATGATTCTGTAGAAGCATAACATTTGAAACAAACATATAATTTACTCCTCTGATTATATATTAATTTTCTTGGAATATTGAAAGATTAATAATTAAAACTTTCTTAGTCTACACCTTTGTTATTCAGAAGATGTATAGCATATGTTTGTTTCCATGTTCATTTTTGACAACAGTCATCAAGTGATACACACATGAGAAATCTTAAATGTTCTATGTACTATGCTTTTATGATTTTAAAATTAATACAAACAATACATTGAAAATCTGAATCATTGAGAATAACAAATCTAATGTCATTTGTATGCTCCATCAAAATGATGTAAATCATAACTTTGGGTGTGTATATCTTTAATGCAACATTGATGTGTGTCTTTGATCAACAGTAACATATGTTATAATATCTGATCTTAACGTGTACACAACATGTTATGTTTTACAGAGCTTGATTTAACATGTGTGACAGAGGAGGAAGAGGCTGCCTTGGAGTCTGATGGTATGTGAAATATATCTATCATGTTTCCAACATGTTGCTTTATTGGAAATCATTTTATTGAAGACATTCAAAGTCTACAGCTTTTGCACTTTAAAAAGGAATATTATTTGTCTGTTCAAATACACTACTGCCCCCTTTCTATATCAGGCAGCATGAAAATATGCTTGTTTTTTTTTGTTTTTTTAAATTTATAATTCATGCCATCATTATGTCACATGCATATTCCAGGCCAAAACACAATAATAATGTTATAATTGTACAGACAGTCATTGATATTCATCTGAGTGCCTATATGCATACCATATCCTCATTTCATAATTGTTTAGAAATTCAAACACACTTCTAAGTATATTGAAAACATAATCAATTTGAAATGTGTTGATTTGATTTCATGATGTATGAGATGTTAATATATTTGGATTATTTTTTTCAGATGGATCCTCCACCTCTGGTCATCTGGTTTCCGCCCCTGCCCAGTCCCCTGCCCAGTCACAGACCCCTGCCCAGGCCCAGACCCCAACCACTGCCCAAGCCCAGACCCCGACCACTGCCCAGGCCCAGACCCCGACCACTGCCCAGGCCCAGACCCCTGCCCAGGCACAGACTCCTGCCCAGGCCCAGACCCCTGCCCAGGCCCAGACCCCTGCCAGCCCTTCCCATTTGTCATTTCCTGTCCCTCCCAAAAAACGCCCCTTCCCTGTCCCTCCCAAAACATGCCCCTTCACCCCCCTTCGCCGCTCTCCCCGTATTATGGCCCGTACAGCTGCCCAGACCCCAACTCACCACTCCCCAGCTGTACGGCCTACCCCGGAGCAGCAGCTCATCCCTCCCCAACCCAATCCCATCCCTCCCCAACCCATCCCATCCCTCCCCCCTGTCTCAACCTTCATTGTCCTGGGTGTCGGATTGTCCTTCCCAGGCACAGCTGTAAGTATCATTCAAAATCCACATTATAAGATACTTAAAGGTACACTGAAGGCAAATTGTTTCTATTGTGATTCAAATAGAGCATGCAATGTTAATCAAATTTATAATTTACTACTCTTATGAATTATTCTTCATTCTCTTGCTATCTTTATTGAAACAAAGAAATGCCTAGAATTAATTTTAAATAGAAAATAATTGTGGACATCATTTCTTTATTGTTGGATGAATGTATCCATCAACCAGCAGGGACAACCAAAGTTGATAAACAAATATGGCCTGCCCTATAAACCTACATTCTTGCATTCAAAATCTAGCTAGAGAATTCTAACATTTAAAGAATATGTGTAATTTTTTCATATTTGTAATGTCATGCTCTATCTGAATCAGTCAATTAAATATTTAGGTTCAGTGTCCCTTTAATTTGATATCACTACATATACCAATCAACACTACTTGGATCCAACAATTTATGTACAAATGTTGATACATTATCTCTTGTCTAACCCAGTGGGAATGTAATTTCTTCAGGTTGCTATGTTTACATAGCTTGTCCTCAACGCCAAAATGTTTAAGGATAGGTGTGCCTACCACAGTATAATTAAATTATTTAAATTGCTAATGTAAGTACAATGTAAATCTTTTAACAAGATTTGATACACTCAAGCTGTATAAGTGGATCATCGAAAACCAATTAAAGGGGACAACATGTTTGAGTAAACTGTCCCTTTAATGATTTCGGTCTATCTGAATAACATATTTAATGTGTAAAGAATCAATTTAAACAAATTGATGTAAAGAATGATTTGTCTTTATGATGACAATGTATCTTTGCTTATTTTTTCGTCTATTGTGTAATTATCCTTAATATTTGATTTATTCTTTATTTTAGGCTGTGACTCAGCATGGCTCATGCTAGAAGGTATAGCACGAGTAGAGCAGGCCGTGTTGAGGAACGCAGCTGTCCTGAGAGGGATAAATGACACCATGCAGGCCCAGCTCCGGGTTCAGGATTTGACTCTGCGGCAGATCATGCTATTAAATTCAAGGCCTGAATCTGGAGCTGGACATGCACAGGACGATGAAGAGGATGACCAGTAAGTGGAGGATCTGGAGATGCTCCAAGGGCGCAGATAAGAATCCTCCGTCCACATGTTGATGTTTTTGTTATTGTTGCCATTTGGCCTTTTTTAAGTTTATTGTTGTGCCTGTTGCACTCTTTTACCTTGTCATATGGCTCCAATGGGGCTATGCTGGCCCTTGGCAACTCTCTTCATGGACTGTGATGCACTCTGTTACCTTGTCATATATCTACAATTGGGCTATGCTGGCCCTTGGCAACTCTCTTCATGGACTGTGATGCACTCTGTTACCTTGTCATATGTCTCCAATGGGGCTATGCTGGCCCTTGGCAACTCTCTTCATGGACTGTGATGCACTCTGTTACCTTGTCATATGTCTCCAATGGGGCTATGCTGGCCCTTGGCAACTCTCTTCATGGACTGTGATGCACTCTGTTACCTTGTTATATATCTACAATGGGGCTATGCTGGCCCTTGGCAACTCTCTTCATGGACTGTGATGCACTCTGTTACCTTGTCATATGTCTCCAATGGGGCTATGCTGGCCCTTGGCAACTCTCTTCATGGACTGTGATGCACTCTGTTACCTTGTCATATGTCTCCAATGGGGCTATGCTGGCCCTTGGCAACTCTCTTCATGGACTGTGATGCACTCTGTTACCTTTTCATATGTCTCCAATGGGGCTATGCTGGCCCTTGGCAACTCTCTTCATGGACTGTGATGCACTCTTTTACCTTGTCATATGTCTCCAATGGGGCTATGCTGGCCCTTGGCAACTCTCTTCATGGACTGTGATGCACTCTGTTACCTTTTCATATGTCTCCAATGGGGCTATGCTGGCCCTTGGCAACTCTCTTCATGGACTGTGATGCACTCTGTTACCTTGTCATATGTCTCCAATGGGGCTATGCTGGCCCTTGGCAACTCTCTTCATGGGCTGTGATGCACTCTGTTACCTTGTCATATGTCTCCAATGGGGCTATGCTGGCCCTTGGCAACTCTCTTCATGGACTGTGATGCACTCTGTTACCTTGTCATATGTCTCCAATGGGGCTATGCTGGCCCTTGGCAACTCTCTTCATGGACTGTGATGCACTCTGTTACCTTGTCATATATCTACAATGGGGCTATGCTGGCCCTTGGCAACTCTCTTCATGGACTGTGATGCACTCTGTTACCTTGTCATATGTCTCCAATGGGGCTATGCTGGCCCTTGGCAACTCTCTTCATGGACTGTGATGCACTCTGTTACCTTGTCATATGTCTCCAATGGGGCTATGCTGGCCCTTGGCAACTATCTTCATGGACTGTGATGCACTCTGTTACCTTGTCATATGTCTCAAATGGGGCTATGCTGGCCCTTGGCAACTCTCTTCATGGACTGTGATGCACTCTGTTACCTTGTCATATGGCTCAAATATTCCTTATTTTTACAAGATTATTTATAAACGTTGTTGATGTTTTCTTACATACTAATAAAAGACATGTCATTGCACGATTCTTTGTCCTCATTATTCATTTTATTGATTGAAAGCTCTAGTTTATCTGGTTGATCCTTAAAGGGACCTACCAAAAATAATGGATTTTCAAAAATCATATATGTAATACAATTGTAAATGACTTTAAGATTAACATCTCCAATGTAATTTTATTATTTGTCTTTATATATTTTTCTCAAAGCTTTATCATTGCATGATTATGATTAGCATAGTAATTCTTTTATATATGTATATATAGATTGTTATTTGTGTATATATGTATATTTCAATTTTCACATCCATGTGTGTATTTAGAAACTCTGCATGAATTGATGCACCTTTAACAAATGATCTGAGGATTGATACAATGATATAATCCCTGTAAAGTGTTCATTTTATTGAAATAGTATTGTCTCTGTGTATCCTCTTTTTTAAAAAAAAATAATCATGTCCCTTTAAGTGATGGTGAGCACAATTGTTAATGAATGTATTTCCATTTCTAAAGCGTTTTTGTCCTTTTTACATGAGCTAGGAGATATAATCTTATTAATAACCAATCTTATTGTAATGTTGACAGCACATGTATTTCATTTTCAATTCTATCTTATTGTAAAAGTGTAACCAAATAAATCTCTGTGTGTAATGCGCATATTTTAGATGATGAATATTTTTTACCAAATATGTTAACAAAATACTTCTGCTCCCATATATGGCTATAGGTAGGCTGACCATATTTCAACTTGAATAAATGACACGTTTAATCAATACATGTGTCATTATTGTTATTCCAAAACAATCTAAACATATCTTAAAACATCAATGGCATATGTATTTCTCATGTGTATCTTTTAAATGTTAAAGATATACACCATAGCTATAGTTCAAGGGACAGTCAAGTCCGAAAAGATGAATCATGATTTCGTGACATTCCTAGATAGCAATCTAGACACATACTAGTTACTAAAATATAAATACGTTTCTTAGTGATATGCCAAGCTGTCAACTGAGTCCTTGTATTGGCTGCGGTTTTTCAGAGATCTCGGATGCGCCATGTTGCTTAAGACGTCACCTGCCAGGCTGTCCAATGATTCCTTGTATTGACTGACGTTCTTACGTGATCAAGAATGTGCCTTTTATTGGATGGCGTTTTGACGCGATCAAGGATGCGCCTTTTTTTTTTTGGCGTTCTTACGTGATCAAGAATGTGCCTTTTATTGGATGGCGTTCTTACGTGATCAAGGAAGCGCCATGTTAATTAAGACGTCACATGCAAAGGTAAAAAAACGTCTGATTGTATTACGTAGTCCCGCAACATTTGTTTGTGCACGTTAAACACGTTTGTGAATGTAGCCAATTTTAAAAACCTTGCGAATATGGATTTTTTGCATCATGTTACATTGTTGACCCATAGCTGATAAAGACCACCACATTCTCTTTTGCTGGATGTCTGGTTGAATAAACGAACGAAAGCAAAAATTTTTCATGCATATGATATTTCAAGGCAAGTGCAAATCTCTATAGTCCATGTTGTTTAATATGTTTGTCAACAATATGTTCCTTTTTCTGAAAATTGACTGTTGTGTTTAATGTTAAAGATATCTAATTCATAAATATGCGCTATTGTGTTAGAATAAAGTAATCAATATGCATTTATCTTTATCATATGCTAAATATATGATGCCGACTTCTTCTAAATGTAATTTCGTCGTATATTTTATTAAAGGTTCATTAGACACTCACATTATAAATCAATTTTTTTTATTTGGTCTCTAGTTAGATAGTCCATTGTTTAACAAATACACGTTTCATTTTGCTTCTGTTCAAATAAAATGTAAGTAATTTTCAGACTCCTCGCCAAGCCTCTAAGTTTCATGTGAGTACCATCTCCAGCTTTCTCCTGTTTTGTGTATGATGGTGTATTGTCTTGTTTTACGGTTGTAATGGGGGTTCATCTATATTTTCAATAGAGCTAACACGATTTTCTTTGAAAGTGTTTAAAGCTTTGTAATATTGATATCAGTATATGTTAATCTTGTTGTTTCTAGTAGTGTCTATTACATACAGTTCTGTTAAAAATATAGTATACTGTCCCTTTAATGCAAATGTTGATTTTTGTATCATGTATGAGTTCCACATTGGTTAATCTCCAAATATATTATTGTTAGCATATTTTCACCCCCCACTCCTAAAAGGACTTTAAACCATATTCATTGTTAAAACAAATGTCTTTATAAAAATAAATTAACACAATATTGTCTCTTTAAGAAAATAGACTTTATTTAACACGTCAATATAAATCTGATTTCAATATTTATTGTTTGAACAAGTACATGTAGATATACCAACAATCTTCAAATATATGTTAGCATATGTAATTTTGTTAAAGGGACAGTTTAGAAAACAAATAATGTTTTGCATTATTCTAAAAGTCAATTTTGTAATATCAATGATATCAAATGTTTCTCAACAATTAATCATTTGTCTGTGCTTATTTTAATTTGCTAGCTAAACCTATGAGGTTCGTGTGCTCATTTCTTCGAGCTTGAAGAGTGCATGTAATCATTATACAATTTGACCACTAGAGGGCATTTGGATAGCATTTGTATATGTAAAACCTTGTGCTCATACAGCATATTATTTACCATGTATTGATCATTGATATCTAAAATGTTGTTATGTCAGAACAACAAATAAGTGGTCATTTTTCATAGTCATAGATACAAGGGTAAGCACATAAGTCACGCGTATTTCTCCATGTTTTGTTGTTTCCAACTTGATAATGCGTAATACAGTGTTCATCACATACCTATCCATTACACATTAAATAAAAAAAACATTAAACATGAAAACAAATACTTACTTCCTCTTCCTTCCCCTCTTCCCACGGGGCTGAGGCTCTGGGAGGGGCAATTGCCGACTCTGACGAGTTCTCCTTGGAGATGTTGTGGGAAGAGTGGAAGGAAGAGTACTGGGACGACCAAGGTGAGGAGGAACAGATGGCTGAGGAGGAGAAGATGGCTGAGGAGGAGAAGATGGCTGAGGAGGAGAAGATGGCTGAGGAGGAGAAGATGGCTCGGCAGGAGGAGATGTCCTGGCAGGAGAAGATGGCCCGGCAGGAGAAGATGGCCCGGCAGGAGAAGATGGGCCGGCAGGAGAAGATGGCCCAGCAGCAGGAGGCCCAGCAGCAGGATGATTCTGTTTTGGCCTTCTTCTATTCTTTTAAGTATGTTTATTATTTGGTTTTGGCCTTCAATTATTTGGTTTTGTCCATCAAGAATTCGAGTTCGGCCTTCTATATTTTGTATCCGGGAGTTACGCATCTGGTCTAGGTAGTCCAGTAGAACCCGCACCTCCGCTATTTCCTCTTGTTTTGCTTGGCGGGGTACCCGTGCACGGCGGGGTGCCCGTGCACGGCGGTGTGCGGGTCCTTGAGGGGCCTCTGGTTCCGCGGCCTCCTCCTCTGCTTCCGGGGCCTCTTCATCTGCTTCTGTGCCCTCTTCGTCACGGGGGGCCTCTTCCCTCCGAAGTGGAAATTCCTCCCCACCACTCTCATACCGGGGAGATGCAGGAGGCTGTATTTGTTGTGCTGCCTCCTCCCCAGACTCTGTATATTTTTTAAAAAAAAAAAATGAATATATTAGCATATTTACAAATGAAGCTTTAAATGACTTAGCTTACGATACAATTACAAATGCAGAATCATTAATCCACTTTGAAATCTAACAATCAATACGATTTCTGCATTTTCGAAACCGTGTTTGTGATATCTCTGGTCAATCTGAATGTTTTAGCGTTTGTTTTCAGTCTGTTTAAATGCACACCTAACCTATAGCCTAGATACTGATGTAACTGCAAAGTAATTGTGAATGCGTGTAAACAGTGTAATAGCATTAATCTGATCCTTAAAGGGACATGAAACCCAATGTTTTATCTTTCATGATTTAGAAGCATACATTTATAATCAACTTTCTAATGTACTTTTCTTATCTAATTAGCTTCATTCTCTGGATATTGTTTGCTGAAAAGCATATCTAAATATGCTTAGATGCTGATTGTTAGCTGAATATAGCTGCCTCCTGTGATTGGTTCACCGTGTGCATGGCTATTTCTTCATTAAAATATATCTCAAGAATGATTCAAATTAGGTAATATAAGTACATTTGAATGTTTTGTCAAATTGTATTCTCTACCTCAATCATGAAAGTAAAGGTTTGCGTATAGTGTCCCTTGAAATACATTCGTATGTGAATTTATTCTTCAATGAGCTTACCGTCAGATGAGAATGGCAGGTTCCCGGTATCAATTCCTCTGATACCGACTACATCCACCTCGGAGATGCTGGGCCGCAACATTTCCTCCCATCGGCAGTACTCGATTTCCAGGGCAGGGCCGCCACCGGTTCCTGCGGAATGTCGGGCCTCCAGGCTTAACTTTTTCTTGAGATCCATCTTACAGTCCCGGTAGCGATGTTTTATAGAGTCCATATCTCTGTTCCGGCCACCCACTGCATTGACTGCATTCCTTATCTCATTCCAGAGCCTCCTCTTCTCAGTCGGGGTAGTCTTCTGGTGCTGCAGCCTCCTATACCTGGCCATATAGGCCTCTACGAGGGCCTCCTTCTCCTTCATCGAAAACCTTGCCTCCCTAGTCGCCTTGGCCTTCCACTGTGACGATGCCCTCTGTTTCCCGGACTGTGAAGCCCTACTCTGTCCGCCACTGGGCCCAGCCACTTGTTCATCTTGAACCAAGTGGCTGGGTCCACCCACCGCTTCCACCCCCGCTTCCTGCCCCCCTTCCTGCCCCCCTTCCTGCCCTGTTCCTCTCCCCCTCCCTCTCCTCCCCCATCTACCTCTCCCCTGCCTGCCCTCCATCTGTTCCCTAAACTAAACCCCAAATAATCAAACAAAAAGTGAGTGTGATGAAATGAAAGGGGGTCAAAATAAAGAACTAAAAAGACAAAAAAAGTGCTGAAAGTGTGAGAGGGATCTAAAAAAAACAAAGAGGGTAAGGAGTATCTAAATAAACCAAAAGAAGAAGAAGACTAAAAGGAGGATATGTAAACTAAATGTAACTAGGGGATGGGTATGGGATGGGTATGGGGTATGGGATAAGAGTAAATGGGATGAAAGGGAATGGGACTACAGGGAATGGGGTATGGAGTGTAGTATGAGGGGGTATGGGGTATGGAGTGTATGTAGTGTTATTGATAAGTGTATGTATGTATTGAATGTGTTTGCGTGTAAATGTGTTAAGTGTACAGAAAAATCACTCACTCGCTAACTCACACTACTACTAATTCTCACTAACTCACACTACTACTAATTCTCACTAACTCACACTCCCACTAATTCTCAATAACTCACACTACCACTAACTCACGCTCCCACTAACTGACTCTCTCACACTACCACTAACTCTCACTAACAACTCCCACTACCACTAACTCACTCACGCTCCCACTAACTGACTCTCTCCCACTACCACTAACTCCCACTCCCACTAACTCACTCACGATAACACTAACAACTGACTCTCTCACGCTAACACTAACTCACTCACAATAATGCACAAACTCTCTAATCTTAAACCTCCAATCTCCAAAGACCCACCAGCAACACAGTCAAAGAAGCCATGCTTGTGTGGTGCTTATATACCCTGTGTAAATGTTTAATGATGTACCAATTTCCGTTGTAAATTGTGTTCAGGTGTGCTTTATTAGCAATTAATATTAGTGCAATGTGTATTAGTTGTGTGAATTTGCGCATGCTCATTTGGAGTTAGTATTTGTGGAATGTGTAGAATGCGATGATGTCATAGTGGTCGTTTTCTATAACATTGTCCAATAGTATTCTGTTTAAATGTGAATTTGCGATGGTGTGGTATTAGTGAAGTGTTGTATATGTATGTTTGTCCTAATATATAGTGATATTGAATGCGATTATTTTTCTAGTGTATGTATATATTTTTTATTCCTTGTTGTTATTTTGCGAATTTCCGCATCTTAAAGTATATGCATATTCCCCGTATTAAATTTTATTAAAAATCCCCCCGCTTGTGAATGTGTAATGCTTGTGTGCTTTGTTGAGTGATTGTTGTTGTGACATTTGCGGCGTGTTATTGTTGTGCATGATGTGGTATGCGTCATATGACCGAGCTGTGCGTATTTCTCGCAAGATCGAGTGTTAGGTGAAAAAAGAGTTTTTTTTGCTTTTCCATTGATCTCTATGGGAGACTGTCTAACGCGGGCAGGATTCCGCGTGTGACATAAATGCGTTAGGAGCATCGTTAGATGGTCTTTTTTGTACTCTAAATACCGGAGTCAAACAATGCCGTGCGTTAGACATAAAACACGCGTAGCGTTAGCAACCCATCTACCGCCAAACTCCAAATCTAGCCGTTAGAAAACAATATTTACTTATGTCAAGAGGATAGGTGTCTTGTTAATTATAAACTCAAACTACCAAAATAACAATGGCATGTTTACTTCAACATAAATAAAATAATATTTTGAAACAGATAATCAAATGACTTTATAAAACATCTGGTTATATTTTTCAAAGTTAACTCATATGAAGCACTGATATCACAAAATACTTTACAGGACATGAACCCTTTTGTTTTCTTACTTGTATCTAGTCATTTACTGACCAAAGAGTATAGAGAGTATATAAAGCAAATGAAAAAGGGGGCGGAGCGAGCAGCCGACCATAATGGCCGCACTTCAGTGAAGCTCTGTGCACGGGCCGGGTGTTTTCACTAAAAAAACGATCATATCCGAACTTATGGTGATCCTTTAATGATTTACAGATGTAATAAGTAACCAAGAAGACATCCTTGAAAAATCAGCTTTTAATCTAGCACGAGACCGGAGAATCTCGACTGGCCTACGGCCCTCACTGCAGCAAACACCGCGGCACTACCACTCATGGGGGTTTGAATGCGGAACTCTGCAAGTGCCGGAGCCTTACACGCAGCTGATAAAGAAGGCGCTTAAGACCAAGATGCCTAAAGACACCGGCTGTATCAACATCACTGACTACGCAATCTGTCAAGACCGGATCCAGCTTAACAATAGCCGGTAAGGCGTTATCGCTATACACACTGACCCGGGCCTATTATTACTCCAGACGAGCACTCATTTTACAAATGTATGTACAGACGACTCAGCGGTTTATCCCACCACCAGACCCACACCACTGCTGAATAGGGCCTAATCCATCTGCTCACATGCCACCGCAGATAAACTGGGAACCGCTCATACAACGCACTTTTATATTAAGCACTCATTACTTCTGTACTTTGGGATATTACTAATTTTATTAAGTTGAAGAGACACTTGAAAGCTGAGGTTACCCTTTATTAATGGCCTCCCTATATGTATATAGGACCAAAAAGAGTTAGATCTGTATCTGGATTGCAAGACAAAATCAATGACGCACTTTAAATATATATGCAAATTTCTTTTCTGCGTGCTCAAGCTACAGGGAGCAATATTGTACCAACTGTTGAAGTGCAGACCCACTATCAAAACCTGTCCGGTCATCAGCTCAACTTAATTTACGCTACTATTATCCTTGAAACAGGTACATCCACGCAAGAGAATCTTTATTTGTGAAACTGCTTGCATGATTTTGCAATTTACTAGCTGCCTTACCCTGTCCTACACGGACTCTCTACCCAGATCATAGAAAATAAAAAGGATTACACAAAGCGCTTTAAAAGCTGAGTATACACATCCTCTCATAGGGGCTACAAAACAGATCACTGCTGTCACCAAATACCAGGATTATTACATCTCTTACAGCAAGTCGCAGCACATACCCCTGCTCCGTTTCCCACCAAGCGCAATTGTGACAGGTCATAAACAGCTCCTTTTTTACCGCTAACACCCTGTGTGGGTATATTCCCTAGGAGATACTGTGCATTGGGATTTTTAAGGAAGATTGTAAAAGCCTACCACCAACCTCCAATACCATGTCGCAAAGGAAGAACACCCGCCAAGATAAACCACAAAAATCATCACAAACTAATCAAGGCGCAGTACACGCTTTTTTTAAACAAACAGACCAAGTACCCACAGCCAAATCATTGGAACCCCAGATGGCTTCCATCGAATGAAGATCAAGATAATGGCTCATCTATAACAAATGACACTGCGACCACAAATCTGACTCAAGATGATGACACACCAATAACCTACAAAGCCATAGCAGCCCTAATCGAACAGGTCAAAACATGTATCAAAAACGAATGTGCTGACTTGAAAAAAGAAATCAATGATCTTAGCCACAGGGTGGACACCCTAGAAGAGCATGAGTATGTGGTAGCGCAAAAACTGGCAAATCTCTCAACTAACCAGGTACGGCAAATCCAACACATCACAGAATTGGAAGACAAAATTGACGATTTAGAAAATCGTACCAGAAGAGGGAATCTCCGATTTAGGGGGATACCAGAATCAGTCTTAACCAATGATATCCGAGAATATCTTCAGGCTCTATTTACTGTCATATTAGGAGACAATCTTTCGGAGCATTCAGAAATCCCTTTAGATAGAGCTCACAGGGCACTCCGACCAAAACCTCCTGAAGACTCTCCTCCAAGAGACATTGTAGTACATTTTGAGAACTATAGACAAAAAGAGGAGATATATAACGCTGCCAGGAAAAGACAAGTTATTCACTTTCAGGACCATAAAATACAAATTTACCAGGATTTATCCCTCAGGACACTACAAAAGAGACGAGACTTCCAGCCCTTGACATCACACCTTCGTACACTTCACATCCCTTATAGGTGGGGCTTTCCTACATCTATTATCGTCATGAAAAATGGGAAAAAAACAGAGTGCTCTTCACCTTCTGACATTGGCAGATTTTGCAACATCCTGCATATCTCCACACCGGATGAGAACATTCCTCACTCCCCTCACAAGCTACAACACAGACTTCCCAACTCTTTGCCTCAAAGAAGACCAGGTCCAGATTCCATCCCCAGTCAGAATAAAAGAAGACAAATCTTCTCCACTAGCATGGACATTACTGATACCATAGACACGGACTCTGTCAGATGAGTAACCTTATCATGTTATTCTAACACTACTTGTTTATTTCCCTTGCTTGTCCTTTATAGCCGATCCTGAGCGTTTAAGATGAACCTCTCAATATCCTTTTAGTAATGATCTTCAGTTATAGATCTATAGATAACCATATGTTCTTTTCACAGGTTTTATGTATATGTTATTTTCTTACTGTTGAAATGCTCCCCACATTCTCCCAAGTATACAAGAAGTATCTGTGCCTGAACCCAGGACATTTATCCACCTTTTATATATGCTCAAGGGGGATAGAGAAGGGCACTGAGCTATATATGATGGAGCCTATATCTCAGACATGTTATGAGGACATTATATTCCTTTTATTTAATGTTTTGTTAGATTTTATATTGAGCTTAACTCATTGCTGTCGTTTAAAGTTGATTTTGCTTTGACAATATTACACAACATACAGATTACACATTCCATATACAAATTTTCTATAGCTATAAATACAGACCTATAGACAAAGGAGGCGGCATAACCTGATGTAGTCAAGGTCTTAATCAAACTATCTACTTTGAAGCTATGGTCTTCAATGATTATCCAAAAAGACCCGAATCTTTGACCTATATAAAAAGGCATAATAACACATTGTACAGCCGCTCAGTCATTATCATATGACACTCTTAGTGCCATCTTATCATCACTATGTATAACACCCTAAAAATAAGTAACAGGTCTCGAATCAGACAATTTCCACAACCCAGATATTCCTCACAGCTGAACAAGTACTACATCTCGCTAAATAATAAATATGTTACCTTTGATTGCACTGACACCCGGCCTGTAACAATAGCTCCCAAAACGAAATTTTAAATCACAACTCCACTATACATTCATATCTACGTTTTCTCAGGAATTATATTCTATTTTATTGCTAACAGAATTAATGTTGTTCTAATCACTGTTATTTGCTTTAATATTGTTTTTATTACTATTACCTCCTTTTCATCCCTTCCTGCTATATTTGTTCCCTCCTGGTTACTCACTCCACCAATACCAACTCTCTCTTCCCACCTCAACAGGTCCCCTTAACTAACCCCTTCCCCCAACATCCCATCTGGTTTCTCTCTTTAGGTTTGTTCCAAAATCACATACACCAGTTACTATGACAACTCTTCCTCCACGCCACAGTACAGAGTCTCTAAGCATAGCCACACAAAATGTTAAAGGTTTCCTATCAGCAGAAAAACGCTCTATTGCGTTTCACGATTTTCACAAACGTAAAATTGACATCATAATGACCCAAGAGACACATTTTAAGAAAAATCACGAGCCAGTCCTATCCAAGAGATATTTCGATCAACACTTCTGTAGCTCAGGTACACATAGAAAAAATTGAGTCAGTATTTCATTTAGACGCAACTTCCCCTTCGAGTTAATACAAAAATATTCAGACAGCGAGGGTAGAATCTTAATTTTGGCTGGATTGTGCTATGGCGCTCCTATTACCCTGGTAAATATCTATGCCCCAAATAGACCTACCCCCCATTTCTTTAAACATCTAACCAACTTAATACTAGATACAGCCAAAGGCCCGATTATCGTTGGTGGAGATTTTAATTTCCCTATGAACCCAGTTCTAGACACATCGAGTGGGAAATCATATCTGCGCAATAATACCCTTAAATCCAACTGTATGGCCTTACGAGCTATTAATTTGTTTGATACTTGGAGAATAGCACACACTGATATGAAGGATTACACTTTCTTTTCACACCCACAGCACACATACTCCAGACTTGATTACATTTTATGTGATCAAACTCTCCTCTCAGGCCTAGTTAGCTCAAAAATAACTCATACTTCTTGGTCCGACCACAGTATGGTTTCTACTTGCTTCAAGTGGGCTAGTAAACCTAACACTACATACAACTGGAAACTCAATGACCACCTACTAACTGACCAAGCTATAGTTGACGACCTTAAAAAATTCTCAGATGAATTCTTTGCCCTAAATAGACCAGAGGACACGTCGTCCGCAAACAATTGGGAGGCCTATAAATGTTACATAAGGGGGGTCATAATAAAACATAACGCAACACAGCGCAAACTACATACTGCCCAATTCACCTCCTTAACTAATGATCTGACGACCTGTGAAGCCGCACTTAAGTTAGACCCATCTTCTTCTTCTAAACTCGATAATATGACTGCAGCAAGAGAGGCCCTTAATAGATTTCTAGTTCAAAAAGCCCATATGAGAGCACTGACCACAAAATCTAAATTTTTTGTAGAAAGCAACAAGGCTGGACGTCTACTTGCTAGATCCCTTAAAAAACAGAGACTCTCCAATTTCATTAGAACAATCCGACGACCTACCGGTGAAGTCATTCATGCTAATGAAGGCATTGTTAACTCATTTGTTTCTTATTATAGGAAGCTATACAATATTGCAGATAACCCATCCCAAAATAAGAAGGAACTCTTAAATTCGTACCTAGCTACTATTGATATACCTACTATTACGGAGGAAAACAGACAATTTCTAGATTCCCCCATCACCCTTCAAGACATTGGCTCAGTCATAAAATCATTACCGAGCGGAAAAGCCCCAGGCCCTGACGGTTTCACGACGAAATTTTACCAACTTTTACAACAACAGCTTAACCCACATCTCTTATCGCTCTATACTGATATTGATCATGGTGTCATTTTCCCTGGCTCCCTTCTAGAAGCTATGATCACAGTTATTCCTAAGCCAGGCAAATCGACAGATTCGGTTAGCAATTATAGACCTATCTCACTTATAAATATAGACATGAAAATATACGCTAAAATTTTAGCCAATCGCTTGAATCTGTTATTACCTGATATTATCCACCCTGACCAGGTGGGCTTCATTAAAGGAAGGGAAGCCAAGGACAATACAACCAGACTGCTCCACTCACTGCAATGCGCACATAACGACCGTTCACCACTTACCCTACCATCTACAGATGCTGAGAAAGCATTTGACAGGGTGGACTGGCAATTTATGTGGTCCACACTGTCAAAATTCGGCTTCTCCGAGTTGTTCGTCAATAGAATACAGGCACTCTACCGCAATCCGAGTGCAAAAGTTAGAGTAAATAACACTATTTCTCAATCTTTCCCCATTTCCAACGGAACTCGTCAGGGCTGCCCACTTTCACCCCTATTATTTGCCCTCACAGTCGAAGTATTAGCATTACAAATCAGAAATTGCCATCAAATTCAGGGCCTCAAGTTTGGAGACATAACCCAAAAATGCCTCCTGTTTGCGGACGACGTGATCTTTACATTGAAGTCCCCAACTACTTCCCTACCGGCCCTCATACGAATACTAGACGACTATAAACAAATTTCCAACTTCACCATTAACATGGAGAAGTCGGGCATAATGCTACTTAACTTGACTCCTCAAGACATCCTCAGTATAACACAACACACAAAATTTCTATTAGTCGACAAACTCAAATACCTAGGCTTAACGATCCCCAAAGATATACATAAACTATTTCCTGACAATTTCATTAACCTTCAAAATAACATTAAAACCTTATTAGAAAACTGGCATAGGCAAGGACATCTATCTTGGCTTGGACGGATAAGCACAGTGAAAATGATGATACTACCTAAATATTTATATCTTTTTCAAACCCTACCCATGGCCATACCGAAAACCTTTCTCCGTAAACAGCAAAAATTGATTAACTCCTTTATTTGGTCATACAAACGACCCAGAATAGCCCAACACACTATGTACTTGAGCAAGGAAGATGGAGGGTTGGGTGTACCTAATTTACTTAATTACTACAAAGCTGCACATCTGGCCAGAGTTGTGGCATGGAATCATGCCAACCCCTCAAAGATCTGGATACAAATAGAAAGCTATCTATCACGAGTTGACCATATGAGAGACTTGCCTTGGATACCCAAAGACTCTAGACCGCATATCATACAACTCAATGATTACACTAAAACCACCTTGGCTATATGGGACGATATACTAACACATACAAAAGGTGTATCCACAATTATATCTCCCTTAACCCCTCTACTTCAATACCACTTATTTCTCAAACATAGCCGCTTTACGCATACCCCTGCCAACAAAATCCTTACAGCCTTACCTATCTACTTAATAACCACCCCCTCAAGTGTGAAAGACAGAACCACGCTTAATGAAGAGCTAGGATCACCCTTTCATTGTTGGTACTCTTACTTACAGATTAGACACGCTGTCACATATAGTCCCCATAAAGATATGATTCTGAGACCCTTAACTGCTTTCGAACAGCTATGTGTCAACCCAAAAATAAGTAAGGCACATCTATCCTTGATATACAAAATCCTCAGAGGCTCATTCCCTGAGAAAAAACCAACATACTTAAAGAGATGGACAGACGAGCTCCTCATTGACCTAGACGCTGAAACTTGGAGACGATGCTTCTGCCACACACATTCCTCTTCCATGTCCTTGACCATTTCTGAACTCAATTACAAAATATTAGCTCAGTGGTATTTAACCCCACAACGCTTGAAAGTTATATACCCTACCGCCTCCTCCAGTTGCTGGAGGAGATGTGGAGAAGAGGGTACCATCATCCATATTTGGTGGTCTTGCCCCCTCCTAAATAACTTTTGGAACCAAATAGAGAGACACATATCTAATATATTGGGCACTAACATTACGCTATCTCCACAAATCATTCTTCTCAGCCACATCCCTAAGCTCACATGTATCTATCGCAAAAAACTACTTTTATTAATGTTATCGTGTGCTAAGAGGTTGATTCCCCGATTGTGGAAAACACAAGAGGTACCCACGGTCGCCCAATGGCAATGTGAAGTAAGCCATATTCTCACACTAGAAAAGATGCATTATTGTTATCTAGGTAAGCAAGACACGATAACTAACATTCAGTTTATATGTGAGCAGGGCTCTCAAGAACATACTTATTAGGCTTATTCCACAACTTTTCCCCAACGGTAACAATCATATATCACCCCGTACTTGAAACCTTCATGACATAATTATAATCCTCCAACTCAAATTTTACATTAAACCAGATGGGATAAAACCCTGTACCCTTCCCTTTTAAACCTTTTTCCCTAAGCCCTACCCCACTCCCCAAACCCTCCTCATCCTACTCCTCTTCATGAATACCTTCACCCAGGTCTACCCTGGTGTGATTCACCACTTCTCTTATCTAACCCTCAAAACTTTTTCTTAAAAAAAAAAAATTTGGTCATTGATTATTGAAAGTTGCTGTTCTAGCGAATTGTCACTTTAATGTTGATGTAAGAAATGTGCCTTTATCGTGTATATTTCAATGTACCTTTTGTCAATAAAAATCATTTAAACAAAAGCAAATTAAAAAAACATTATAATTAAAGAGAAGCACAATCCTTATCAAGTATACACTGGCTGCAACACTCTGAGATCACAAGTTCAAAAGACCAAAATCAAGAAAAGTGGGGACTGCTTACTTACACAAATTAAACTATCACAATATAATATAGAAGTGCTATTTGTTGCATACAAATAATGACTGAGCCATACATTAAAGTATAATATAAGATTATATAACCCTATTTAAATTCTATTGACACTAATGACAATTACATGCTAGGGTATAAATGTAACTGTAATTTTAAATATATTTATAGTGTACAAGTAATGGATAATTCGTGGACTCGAATCTAAACAATTTTTGAAGGCCAGCTACTCATGTTAGTTAGGCCAGTGATGGTGATAAATAACAGAAATTAAATAAATGGATTGAAAAAATATATATATATATATATATATATATATATATATATATATATATATATATATATATATATATATATATATATATATTTATAGTGTACTTAGTGCAACTTATTTTTTTTAACTCTCTCTACCTTTTACCAGATGAGTGTAAATTGCAATAAAAACCTTATTGGGTGTGTGTCACTTGTAATCTAGCCCAATGTAAGGCAAAGTTTTTTTTGTTAATCACTACATAAGTTGCTTTACTCTCTCTTCTTTAAAAAGATGCATTCAATGGCGGCCTACCATATAAAAATGAATAGGTGCAATGGTAATGCACTGTCTGGACTATACTACAGCCTTATTTAGTTCCTTGCTGTACTGGGACATTATTGTTTCCCTCCAGAATTGTCTTGGGTTGAGTTTGTGTTAAGTGACCAATAAAGAATATTGTACTTGGTGGCTTTGAAAAATGTAATTGTTGTTTGGAGTCATTGTTATGTTGCATGAGAGAGTGCACTCTAATGAGGTTTTATTGGGACTGAGGATATAGCGTGTATGGTGCCATCAGAAGTCAGATCCTTTGTCAAAATAACTGAGCCACTGCAGTTTCCTTTGTAGTTTATAGCTAAATGTAACCTTTCTGTCTTGCTTAGATGGGGTTGTTCCTTGTTCAGAAGAGAATCGCCTGGTATTTTGTAACTGGAGTGACCTCGTTAGGAGGGACCAGACTGATATACTTCAGGAGAGTTCTCCTCTGTGAAAAACACAATTCTGCTTATAGAGGTTTCTCCTAAGTGGTAACTTGCAGTAGAACAAGCTACTAATCTGGTGTTAGTTTGTGAGTGGTTCACCTTCTGTATGTATTTGTTTAGATGCTTACTATGCAACTTGTGCTAAACCCGCTGAGGTTTTGGTGGTGTAGCTTTTTGTGATATCTGTATTCTGAACTGTATGATCTTCTCTACAGTTTAAAACAGGTTTTCCTTTACAATTTCAAACATTCTCCAGCTAATAAGTATAGTGTTTTTATGGTCTGCACAGTCATTTGCTATTGCTGAGCTCACAGTACATCCATACTTCTTAACAGTGTCACATGCACCTGATTTTCACTTAGGGCTAGATTACAAGTGGATTTATTTATTTTGCACCCTTAAACGGGCAAATTCACCCATTTATAAGCGCACAATAAATAACCAGCCAATACAAGTGGATGATTATTGCTACCACAAAACTCATGGTAGCAATTAGCGTGCAAAAATTTAACTAGAGGTCAAACCTCTGGTTAATTTTTTAAATGTCCACCAATTGTCCCCAAAATACAGTGTAGTGTGCCTTTTTGTAAATAAAAAATATGAGCAGTTTTTAGGGGTTAAAGGGAGCTGGTCTGGGGTGTTAGAAAAAAAATACAGCACTGAAAAGTTTCTTTACATTGCAGTCTATGGGGAACTGTGTGTTCTCTATAAATATATATATACATATATATTTAACCTTTGCTGCCTGCTCACTTACCCCCTTCGTTGCACTAGGTTCTCATGCTGTATCTCACAGCATGAGAATGAGGCTCCCTTGGTCTCGTGAGCTTCCCACATTTGCGTCCGCTGGTATTACTGAGTGGAGCACAAATATCGCTCTCGCTTAAGCAATATTTTGAGCTCCACTCATAATCTGGCCCTAAATAATTTATTGCTACAGCAGCAACTGCCTCAATAACTTTAGTGAGTGAAGTTGTGCATTAAAAGGACTGTAAACACCTTGTTATTACATTGTTCTGCAGTCATCCAATAGATTATTATTTAATGTATCTGAACTATATCAGAACAGATTAAAGGGACAGTCTAGGCCAAAATAAACGTTCATAATTCAGATAGAGCATGTAATTTTAAACAATTTTCCAATTTACTTTTATCACCAATTTTGCTTTGTTCTCTTGGTATTCTTAGTTGAAAGCTTAATCTAGGAGGTTCATATGCTAATTTCTTAGACCTTGAAGGCCACCTCTTTTCAGAATGCATTTTAACAGTTTTTCACCACTAGAGGGTGTTAGTTCATGTATTTCATATAGATAACACTGTGCTTGTGCACGTGAAGTTATCTGGGAGCAGGCACTGATTGGCTAAACTGCATGTCTGTCAAAAGAACTGAAATAAAGGGGCAGTTTGCAGAGGCTTAGATACAAGATAATCACAGAGGTTAAAAGTATATTAATATAACTGAGTTGGTTATGCAAAACTGGGGAATGGGTAATAAAGGGATTATCTATCTTTTAAAACAATAAAAATTCTGGTGTAGACTGTCCCTTTAACGCCTTGTTTGATGCAAAAAAATTTTTATGGTCAAACTCCACCTACCAGTTTCCTTATTTGGATTAGAGACTGGAAAAAAAGGACTCGCCACTATCATTGTGTTAACAAAATGTAATTTGTTTGGCTTTAGAATAAAAAAAAAGATTAACAAACTGCCATGTGGCAATGCTAGATTCATGAAGCCTGTAATGTGCACTTTTAGATTTAAGAATGTAAAAATCTACAATTTTTAAACTTAAATGAAAAGAAATGGGAAACATAAATAGTGAAAGTAAACTGCACAGCTGTTTTATTATACATAATTAAGCATTTTATATTACAATATCAAAATATTTAACCAATAAGGCATTGCACACACCTATTGTTCAAATTTTGATCCTCTAAAACAGAGAAAATACGTAAAAAAAGGGCTGTAGTTGCTACAGAGTTTACAGTTTATAAATATAAATGTATTCAAATAACAGTTAATCTGTGCAGTTTATCTTCTATATCTAGGTTAACCAACTTTTTTTTGAAGAAAATAAGGTAGACTAAGGAACTGACAAATTTATGTAGGAAGTTGGCAAATTATACAGTAGTTACTGAAAGAAAAGCTTTATTTTAAAATTTGAAAAAGATTGGTACAACAAAATTCTTCATACAAATCATCTTCATTCACACAGTCTAGTGTAATACATTCACACATTTCTGCAAATCTGTGAATTTTATTTCTCATTTAAGGCACAGTGGAACTAAATGAAATCAAGAGAAAGTCAAGGCCGGCTACATACTTTTCTTAAAACATATTCCTTTATTAAAGTCCATTCAAATATAAACAGCAGCTTTGGTTAAAACAGATGTATCAGACTGACATTATGAACACATCACGACTCCCAAGACCATCTGATGAGTTTCGTCAAAAAGCCATAATCACAGAACTAATTTAAAGAAATGTATATTTATAAACTGTGAACCATATAGTAATTACAGCCCTTCTTGATACTGAAGCACTGTTATGTAGTTTCTTCGTCTTATGTGTCATGCGTCTCCCTTGATAGAGGTGCGCTTTTATCACATAATGTTAAAGATACAAGTTTGGTAGTCTAGTGTGGGTGCCTAAAGACATTTTAGCACATTATTGTCCCTCAAATAAAGAATTTCTGTTAGGACCCACACTAAATGTATTCATGTTGTATTAATCATGGGCTAGATTATAAATGGAGCGCAAAATATTGCTTCAGCGAAAGTGATATTTGCCCTCCACTTAGTAATACCAGTACACGCAAATGTGCGCTGGTATTACAAGTTAGGCGCATGAGAGTGCACTTCCATAGGCTCCAAATGGGAGCCTCGTTCTCATGCCGTGAGACATGGCATGAGAACTAGCGCAGCGAAGGGGTTAAGTCACACAGCGATGGGCAGCAAATATAAATATATATGTATATACACATATTAACACATTAATATATATGTATATAAGCATATTTATATATATTTATAGTGACATCCCACCACTTTTTACCTCTAAAAACTTGTTAGGCTGGTTATTTATTGCGTGCCTGTAAACGGGCGTATTTGCCCGTTCAATGAGGTGCGATAAATTAGCACTACTTACGACGCTTATTCTTTGCTATATACTTTACAGTTTAGTTTAAATCTACATATTAGAATTAACACATGTACATATACAAACATTAACATATACACATACACATTTTGCTTCCCACACCTTTGTCATATAACTTATTCTTATATCCCTTAACCAACACTTCAAACTCCAGGGTTTTAAACATTTTAAAACAGAAAGCAGCATTATGGATACAGTCGCATGTCCTTTTTACTCTTTAATAATTTATAAATAATAACATTATAATATTTTTGTTGGATGAGATCCCCAAAGCTCAAAGGCTAAACTAGTACGCCAGCAAGACACCCTTCCCAAATACCAAGGTATATTCTGTCGTTCCCCTGTACAAGGTAAAACATCATTTTTATTTCTGACTTTGGATTTTTACCTTTTATGAGTATAACTGATCATGAAAAGCAGATTAATTGTGTGCAGAAGTAAATTATTGCCTGTGGTTATTAAAATAAATATTATTTATGCAAATAGTGTTGTCTACAATTGTGGAACACAGTTAAAGTTGCTGTATATTAATTGCTTATTAACATTTTTTCCTACTAGTGGTTATCAGTTATGGCCTAAAGTTATATTTATTCCGTTTCCAAAGGACAGGTGTCCATGCAAAACACACTGGCTTTTCTAAAATTGGTGGAGCCTTATTTTTAAATTATCACTTGGCAAAATCTCTTTTCTCTCTTTTCTCCTCCTGTGATTTTGATTTAAAGCAAATTGAATGAATAAACAGTGTTATGCTTCTTTTACACCCAACATAGATCAAATATATTAGTATCAGCAGGTGCCAAGTTCACAGTGTATTGTACAGAGAAAAAAAAAGGAATATCCTTAATATGAGCATAAAGTCAATGGTACTGCAAATCATAGTAGTTAGTTATCTGTAAAGTGTGATGGAGAACACATCATCACATCATTTTTTGCCAATAACAGCGTATTTTCTATAAACTGGATGCATTATAGCGTGAATTTAAAAGTTAAATTTAAATTCTTCTTTGGCCACAGTTACAGAATGTATTTAGTAAATAAAGTACACATAGAAAAAAAAATGGGTTAGTAGTCCCGAAAATAATAGAATTTGCCTTATTTTTTTATTCCCATATGAAGAGGAATTGATGTCTTAGAAAATATGTTAGTTTTGGGAAAGATCAGGAGATACATTACATTTCTTTTGGTATTTAGTGCATTCATATTTACCTACTATGAAGTATAATGCCTAAATGTCAATTAACGGAATATGAAACAGTATAGAGTTTGTAGATATTTTGCATGAGGAGGGGCAAAACTAAGAGCCTTTAGCTAAAATACGTCTAAAGTATTATTTATATGTATCAGGGGCATATTTTGGCCTAGGCAAATAAGGCACTTACCGAGGGCAGCAGATTTTGGGAAGGTAGCTCTTTTTGAGTCCCACCACTAACTCACACACATACACACACTACACTACACACGCACACTGCACTACACACACTCACTACATACAAACACCATAAACACACACAATCCCCATATACACACAGACACACACAAGCACATATAAAAATATGCACACTTGAACATGAACATTTACTTTGGAGATGCCCTGGAGAAAATGTAAATATTACACCCTCAACAAAAAATATTATGGCTAAAAAAGGCCTAAAACCTGGGGTGGGCACCAGAATTTTGTATGCCTAGGGCAGCTCAAAACCTAAACACACCACTGACATGTATCATTCATATAAAATATATATCTGATCATATAAGCAACTCCACCAATAAGCTAACACACCATCATGTGAAATCTAGGAGTAAAGGTGAAGGGGCCTATTTATCAAGCTCTGTATGGAGCTTGAAGACCCGTATTTCTTGCGAGCCTCAGGCTCCCCAGAAACACAAGTTATGAAGCAGCAGTCTAAAGACCGCTACTCCATAACCTATCCACCTGCTCTGAGGAGGCGGACAGCGATTGTCAGAAATCGAATATGATTGGGTTGATTGACACCCCCTGCTAGCGGCCGATTGGCCGCAAATCTGCAGGGGGCGGTGTTGCACCAGCAGTCCACAAGAACTGCTGGTGCAATGCTGAATGCAGAGAGCGTAATGCTGTCCGCATTCAGTGATGTCTGTCGGACATGATCCGCTGATCGGATCATGTCGGAAAGACATTTGATAAATAGGCCCCTATGTATCTGTTCATCTAATTGGGTTTTCAAAGTAATCTACTTGATCAGAGTTGAGCGAATGAATGCAATTTATAGGATTTGTTACATCACCAAATAACTTGTTGGCAATAATTTGTCAGAACAAGACAGAAAAATTATTGACATCCTTATCTCTCAAAATGAGGCCAAATAAATAAAAGGCTAACAACTTGTAACCATTAACTATATTAACAATGATATGCAATATAATCATACTGTATACCCATGGGCATGCACAGCCAAGGGTTTTAATGAGTTTTTAAATAGTGTAGCCTGGCAATAGATCCACATGCAACCACAACCAGACAAGAAAGGTAGAGAAGGTTTCTAATAGCATTTACCAAATATAATGAATGGAATATTGTTTTCTACACTGTCACAACTGGAAAGATTGTATCATTATTTTGTTCTCTTCTAAGCAATGCAGGGGTCAGTCACAATCCTTTAGAAATTTTTTTTTTAGAATTTTAACATAAAATAACATTAAACTCTAAGGAGATTTTTGTAGATAAATCATTTTGATGAGGCTCTTGTTACTTGTTTGCATGCACTGCTATTACTAATTGGAGCGCAAATTGATTTTTTGTGGGTTTTTGTGGTTTTTTTTTGTTCTAAAGGAGTATTATGGTGGGGGATTAATAAAAGGGGCACTGGGTTCTGAGTAAACGGAAAAATTTAAATTTATTTTAGTGGCGACAGGTCATGATTTGGGATAATTGTAGAAGGAGAGGTCACAGTAACGATAATTGCTGTGGGAGTTTTGGGATAGGATAACTGGGCAGTAAAGCTACCAATTCTTTTTACACCTAGGGAAATATTTATGATTGTGTGAGCAGACATGATCCGATATAGCGGATCATGTCCGCTGCACATCGATAAATGCCGACAGCATACGTTCTCTGCATTTATCATTGCATCAGCAGTTCTTGTGAACTGCTGGTGCAATGCTGCCCCCTGCAGATTCATCAGGGGGTGTTAATCAACCCGATCGTATTCGATCGGGTTGATTTCTGTCGATTTCTGTCCGTCGCCTCAGAGCAGGAGGATAGGTTATGGAGCAGAGGTCTTTAGACAGCTGCTTCATAACTTCTGTCTCCGGCAAACCTGAAGGCTCGCCGGAAACACGGGGCATCATGCTCCCTACGGAGCTTGATAAATATGCCCCCTGGTGTCAGAAGCTTCCCACTAGCTGGTCATTATGAAGAAATAAAATGATCTATTATTTTTTTGTCACCAAATAATAGTGAACCAATTGTGATAAAGCTACAAAAACATTGCTTTCAGTTCTGTTTTTATATTGATTTATTTGAAAGAATATGTTACTTAACACAGTCCTAATAAACAAGACACATCAAAGCAATTTGCAGTTTTTTTTAAACATATTTTGCTACAGCAACTTATTATATATAAATGTAGATTGGTAGTTAGACGATTTTAATTTCTACAACCTTTTTCAATTATATTTTTTAATTAGTATGCTGACTTCAAAAAATATTACCAAGTATACTGTAACATTTCACACTTTCCCAAACGGCTCTCTTTTTTTTCTAACTCTAAGCCATATATTTATAATAAAATGAACTCGTTTTAATCAATTGTCAGTAGAGATGAGCGCTGAAGCACTGGCGTTGAAGCATGAAAGGGCACATATTCTCCTCTAACAGAGCAATAACTTTGCAGTTATATGGCACTTAAACTCAGCTCCTGAAGACTTTTCAGTGGGAAGCAAGGAATGAAAATGTGTTTTTTTCCCTTCAGACAGTAGATAAACAATATACAGACTGTAAACACCAAAGTTTAGATTTATCTTTACTGCTCGCCCGGGAGTTGATATGCTCTATAAGTCACCTAAAATGAATGGTCTCCCTCCACTCACCAAAAAAATCCATTTCTCTGTGTACACCTTAATCTAAGGCCAAGGCAAATACTGACAGTACAGAAAGTCATGATAAATATATTTTAACCACTGCAAGGTAGTGACTAAATAATATAGTTTGACTTTTAAAAATAACAACTTTTGAGCAGAGCACTAGTCCTGATGGTTGAAATTATTCTGAAAATTAGGCTAAATTATATTCATAAAAAAAACGATGAAGGAAAAAAAGTGTAATGTGCTATTAATAAATGAGGTCTGCAGATGTCTACAACAATATTAGGCTGCAAATACCATTCATCAGTATAGGGGAACATTTTTTCCTTCATGGGTTATTGCTCCTAAGAAATATTTGGGAAACTTTATTTTTTTAAATATAATTTTTATCAAGCAGAATATATTGTGGAGTTGGCAGTTAGAAATGTTTAAAAATTTCCAGGATTTCTATTCGGAAATGGAAAAAATGGAAAATTGTGTTAATTTATATACGGCTAGATTACGAGTTTTGCGGTAAGAGAGGTGCGGTGCTAACTTGCACGTTATTGTCACCGCTCACTTTCCTACAGCGCTGGTATTACAGGTTTTCATAAACCCGGCGTTATTAGGCAAGAAATGAGCGTAGAGCAAAATTGTGCTCCATACCGCACTCCAATACCAGCGCTGCTGAAAACTGTGGTGAGCTGGTTTTACTTGCTCGTGCACGATTTCCACATAGAAATCAATGGGGAGAGCCGGCTTAAGAAAAGCCTAACACCTGCAATAAAGCAGCGTAAAGCTCTGTAACGCAGCCCCATTGATTCCTATGAGGAAACTAAATTTATGTTTACATCTAACACCCTAACATGAACCCCGAGTCTAAACACCCCTAATCTTACACTTATTAAGTCCTAATCTGCACCCCCGACATCGCCAACACCTACATTATATTTATTAACCCCTAATCTGCCGCCTCTGACATCGCCAACACCTACATTATATTTATTAACCCCTAATCTCAAGCCCCCAATGTCGCCGCAACCTACCTACACTTATTAACCAATAATCTGCCGCCCCAATGTCGCCGCCACTATAAACATATTAACCCCTAACCACCATATTCCTGCATCGCAAACACTAGTTAAATATTATTAACCCCTAATATGCTGCCCCTAACATCGCCGCCACCTACCTACATTTATTAACCCCTAATCTGCCGCCCCCAAAGTCGCCGCCACTATACTAAATTTATTAACCCCTAAATCTAACCCTAACCCTAACACCCACTAACTTAAATATAATTCAAATAAATCTAATTAAAAATTCCTATCATTAACTAAATAATTTCTATTTAAAACTAAATACTTACCTATAAAATAAACCCTAAGCTAGCTACAATATAACTAATAGTTCCATTGTAGCTAGCTTAGGGTTTATTTTTATTTTACGGGTAAGTTTGTATTTATTTAAACTAGGTAGAATAGTTACTAAATAGTTATTAACTATTTACTAACTACCTAGCTAAAATAAATACAAATGTACTTGTAAAATAAAACCTAACCTGAGTTACACTAACACCTAACCTTACACTACAATTAAATAAATTACATAAATTACGGTAAATACAATTACCTAAATTACAAAAACAAATAAACACTAAATTACACAAAATAAAAAATAAATTATCAGATATTTAAACTAATTACACCTAATCTAATAGCCCTATCAAAATAAAAAAGCCCCCCAAAATAAAAAAAAACCCTATCCTAAACTTAACTACCAATAGCCCTTAAAAGGGACTTTTGCAGGGCATTGTCCCAAAGAAATCAGCTCTTTTACCTGTAAAAGAAAAATACAAACACCCCCCCAACAGTAAAACCCACCACCCACACAACCAACCCCCCAAATAAAATCCTAACTAAAAAAACCTAAGCTCCCCATTGCCCTGAAAAGGGCATTTGGATGGGCATTGCCCTTAAAAGGGCATTTAGCTCTTTTTCTGCCCAAACCCTAACCTAAAAATAAAACCCACCAATAAACCCTTAAAAAACCTAGCACTAACCCCCGAAGATCCACTTACAGTTTTGAAGATCGGACATCCATCCTCAACGAAGCCGGGAGAAGTCTTCATCCAAGCTGGAAGAAGTCCTCAACGAAGCTGGGAGAAGTCTTTATCCAAGCCGGCAGAAGTGGTCATCCAGACAGGCAGAAGTCTTCATCCAGACAGCATCTTCTATCTTCATCCATCCGGAGCGGAGCGTGTCCATCTTCAAGACATCCGGCGCGGAGCATCCTCTTCAATCGAAGTCTTCTTCCTGAATGAAGGTTCCTTTAAATGATGTCATCCAAGATGGCATCCCTTGAATTCCGATTGGCTGATAGAATTCTATCAGCCAATCGGAATTAAAGGTGAAAAAATCCTATTGGCTGATGCAATCAGCCAATAGGATTGAGCTTCAATCCTATTGGCTGATCCAATCCGCCAATAGGATTGAGCTTGCATTCTATTGGCTGTTCTAATCAGCCAATTATTTTTAGGTTAGGGTTTGGGCAGAAAAAGAGCTAAATGCCCTTTTAAGGGCAATGCCCATCCAAATGCCCTTTTCAGGGTAATGGGGAGCTTAGGTTTTTTGTAGTAAGGATTTTATTTGGGGGGTTGGTTGTGTGGGTGGTGGGTTTTACTGTTGGGGGGTTGTTTGTATTTTTTTTTTACAGGCAAAGAGCTCATTTCTTTGGGGCAATGCCCCGCAAAAGGCCCTTTTAAGGGCTATTGGTAGTTTAGTTTAGGCTAGGTTTATTTTTTATTTTGGGGGGCTTTTTATTTTGATAGGACAATTAGATTAGGTGTAATTAGTTTAAATATCTGATAATTTATTTTTTTATTTTGTGTAATTTAGTGTTTTTTTTGTAATTTAGGTAATTGTATTTAATTTATGTAATTTATTTAATTGTAGTGTAATGTTAGATGTTAGTGTAACTCGGGTCAGGTTTTATTTTACAGGTAAATTTGTATTTATTTTAGCTAGGTAGTTAGCAAATAGTTAATAACTATTTAGTAACTATTCTACCTAGTTAAAATAAATACAAACTTGCCTGTAAAATAAAAATAAACCCTAAGCTAGCTACAATGTAACTATTAGTTATATTGTAGCTAGCTTAGGGTTTATTTTATAGGTAAGTATTTAGTTTTATATAGGAATTATTTAGTTAATGATAGGAATTTTTATTTAGATTTATTTGAATTATATTTAAGTTAGGGGGTGTTAGGGTTAGGGTTAGACTTAGGTTTAGGGGTTAATAAAATTAGTATAGTGGCGGCGACGTTGGGGGCGGCAGATTAGGGGTTAATAACTGTAATGTAGGTGGCGGCGATGTTAGGGACAGCAGAATAGGGGTTAATAATATTTAACTAGTGTTTGTGATGCGGGAGTGTGGCAGTTTAGGGGTTAATATGTTTATTATAGTGGCGGCGATGTCGGGAGCGGCAGATTACGGGGTTACAGCGTATGCTGTCAGCATTTATCGATGTGCTGCGGAAATGATCCACTATATTGGATCATGTCTGTTTGCCCATTAATAAATAGACCCCAGAGATTACATTCCCTGGATTTAAGACACAACAACCTTTAATGTGTGATGTTTCGGGGCATTCACCCCTTCCTCAAACAACCATAAAGTGAAAATAAAAGTGCTTAAATAATGAAGCAGGCTCCTCCTACTTCCTCCACAACCAATCACAAAGGTATCACAGCTGATACTGACTTAATTATATTCTTGTCATAGTGTTCAACAAAACTTATTACTTATTACAAACATAAGGATATGTTATACATATCAAATAGTGCATGAACAACAATGTCTTATTCATAATACATCCCCTGTGCAGACTGTGTGCATAATCTGTGACAAAACACTACTAAGCAATGGAGATTCGCATCCGTTAATACACAGCCACATATTAATACCAAATCACAGATATTGCTACCCTGTAATCATATATGCATCTATGAAATAAATGTATTTCACATTACCTTCAAGTTAATTCATAGGTAATACACATCATTGCCGTAATCACCACCATTACCAAACAATTGCAGCATGGTGAAGTCTAGCCGAACATAATCACAGCACGGAACTGTGTTGCATCAAACCACACTATTATCAAAGACTTGCAGTGTGGTTGAGTCTAGCCGAAATTGGGGGGTGGGGGGCGTGTCCAGCCGCGTCATAGTGTGAATCATCAGGCCTAGTCAATCACCAGACATTATTAATGATCACATGTATGGCCACAATCCCCATAGCTCTGTTGTTAGTATATTAAGTGTATGCTTCCCATTTAAAGGAAACAGTGCCAGTCCACACTGGTATTAAGTCCTCCTGGATGGACAGTCCCCAGGGTATAAATCCATTTAGTCTCCAATTGTAGGAGCTTCTTCTTCCTGTCCCCACCTCATCCGGGGGGTATGTGGTCCATCAACAAGAAGCGTAGATCCTTCACTGTGTGATTCATTTCCAAGAAATGTCTCGCCACTGGTTGGTCCGTCTTCTTTTTATCCAATGCTGTTCTGATGGCACTCCGATGGTTAGCCATCCTTTTCTTATATCATCATCCGTTTTTCTTACATTTTATTTCCCAGAAATACAATTAAGTAGGTACACCACATATTTAGTTGAACAGGTTAGGTGGAATTTGATCTTGTATCTATGATTAGAATGTGGATGATAGAGCAAGGTACTTTGGATCATTGAGTTACAGGTTGTACAGCTAATGCACTTGTCACATTTCTAGCTTATACCTTTAAGTGGCGTATGTTCAATTAACCTTCCTATATTAGGAGCTTCCTGAACCTCAATACCTTGCTTGGCATTGAAGTTTGTTCACTTCCTCCTATCTTGGCAACTCCTTGGATTTCTCTCTTGCCCGTTTCAGCAAGCCTCATCGCTTCTCGCATCTTGCCGCATCACAAGCCGCATCATCCCCTCGTCACCTCTGACGTAATCCGGAACTGCCGGTCAGAAGTGTTCAGACTGACTCTGCCTCGAGGTAACGCTGTGCTGTAGCTCCGTGAGTGCTCTCTTCCAAGATCCATTTTTTAGAACAACGTTTATTGAGGTGAGACTTGCAATCTACCTGCTGATAAAAGCTTATCCATTTCCTCCAAAATAACCTTTGTGCTGCATTATATGTATACATAATTTATCCTAAAAAAGTATCTGCAGAATTAAGACTTCTTATTTACTTTGTGCTCTTATTCTAATGATATGTACTCCATCACCATATAAAAGTGCACATATCTGTAATAGGAAACTTAGGCATAGATTTGGAGTTTGGCGTTAGCCGTGAAAACCAGCGTTAGAGGCTCCTAACGCTGGTTTTAGGCTACCGCCGGTATTTGGAGTCACTCAAAATAGGGTCTAACGCTCACTTTTCAGCCGCGACTTTTCCATACCGCAGATCCCCTTACGTCAATTGCGTATCCTATCTTTTCAATGGGATTTTTCTAACTCCGGTATTTAGAGTCGTTTCTGAAGTGAGCGTTAGACATCTAACGACAAAACTCCAGCCGCAGGAAAAAAGTCAGTAGTTAAGAGCTTTCTGGGCTAACGCCGGTTTATAAAGCTCTTAACTACTGTGCTCTAAAGTACACTAACACCCATAAACTACCTATGTACCCCTAAACCGAGGTCCCCCCACATCGCCGACACTCGAATAATTTTTTTTAACCCCTAATCTGCCGACCGCCACCTACGTTATCCTTATGTACCCCTAATCTACTGCCCCTAACACCGCCGACCCCTATATTATATTTATTAACCCCTAATCTGCCCCCCACAACGTCGCCTCCACCTGCCTACACTTATTAATCCCTAATCTGCCGACCGGACCTGAGCGCTACTATAATAAAGTTATTAACCCCTAATCCGCCTCACTAACCCTATAATAAATAGTATTAACCCCTAATCTGCCCTCCCTAACATCGCCGACACCTAACTTCAATTATTAACCCCTAATCTGCCGACTGGAGCTCACCGCTATTCTAATAAATGTATTAACCCCTAAAGCTAAGTCTAACCCTAACACTAACACCCCCCTAAGTTAAATATAATTTACATCTAACGAAATTAATTAACTCTTATTAAATAAATTATTCCTATTTAAAGATAAATACTTACCTGTAAAATAAATCCTTATATAGCTACACTATAAATTATAATTATATTATAGCTATTTTAGGATTTATATTTATTTTACAGGTAACTTTGTATTTATTTTAACCAGGTACAATAGCTATTAAATAGTTAAGAACTATTTAATAGCTAAAATAGTTAAAATAATTACAAAATTACCTGTAAAATAAATCCTAACCTAAGTTACAATTAAACATAACACTACACTATCAATAAATTAATTAAATAAACTACCTACAATTACCTACAATTAACCTAACACTACACTATCAATAAATTAATTAAATACAATTCCTACAAATAAATACAATTAAATAAACTAGCTAAAGTACAAAAAATAAAAAAGAACTAAGTTACAAAAAATAAAAAAATATTTACAAACATAAGAAAAATATTACAACAATTTTAAACTAATTACACCTACTCTAAGCCCCCTAATAAAATAACAAAGCCCCCCAAAATAAAAAAATGCCCTACCCTATTCTAAATTACTAAAGTTCAAAGCTCTTTAACCTTACCAGCCCTGAACAGTGCCCTTTGCGGGGCATGCCCCAAAGAATTCAGCTCTTTTGCCTGTAAAAAAAAACATACAATCCCCCCCCAACATTACAACCCACCACCCACATACCCCTAATCTAACCCAAACCCCCCTTAAATAAACCTAGCACTAAGCCCCTGAAGATCTTCCTACCTTATCTTCACCCTGCCAGGTTCACCGATCCGTCCTGAAGAGCTCCTCCGATGTCCTGATCCAAGCCCAAGCGGGGGGCTGAAGAGGTCCATGATCCGGCTGAAGTCTTCATCCAAGCGGGAGCTGAAGAGGTCCATGATCCGGATGAAGTCTTCATCCAAGCGGGAGCTGAAGAGGTCCATGATCCGGATGAAGTCTTCTATCAACGGCATCTTCAATCTTCTTTCTTCCGGATCCATCTTGCAGACCTCCGACGCGGAACATCCTCTTCTCCCGACGCCTACTAGCCGAATGACGGTTCCTTTAAGGGACGTCATCCAAGATGGCGTCCCTCGAATTCCGATTGGCTGATAGGATTCTATCAGCCAATCGGAATTAAGGTAGGAATATTCTGATTGGCTGATGGAATCAGCCAATCAGAATCAAGTTCAATACGATTGGCTGATCCAATCAGCCAATCAGATTGAGCTCGCATTCTATTGGCTGATCGGAACAGCCAATAGTTCTTAATTTTTTAATAGCTATTGTACCTGGTTAAAATAAATACAAAGTTACCTGTAAAATAAATATAAATCCTAAAATAGCTATAATATAATTATAATTTATAGTGTAGCTATATTAGGATTTATTTTACAGGTAAGTATTTAGCTTTAAATAGGAATAATTTAATTAATAAGAGATAATTAATTTCGTTAGATGTAAATTATATTTAATTTAGGGGGGTGTTAGTGTTAGGGTTAGACTTAGCTTTAGGGGTTAATACATTTATTAGAATAGCGGTGAGCTCCAGTCGGCAGATTAGGGGTTAATAATTGAAGTTAGGTGTCGGCGATGTTAGGGAGGGCAGATTAGGGGTTAATACTATTTATTATAGGGTTAGTGAGGCGGATTAGGGGTTAATAACTTTATTATAGTAGCGCTCAGGTCCGGTCGGCAGATTAGGGGTTAATAAGTGTAGGCAGGTGGAGGCGATGTTGTGGGGGGCAGATTAGGGGTTAATAAATATAATATAGGGGTCGGCGATGTTAGGGCAGCAGATTAGGGGTACATAGGGATAATGTAAGTAGCGGCGGTTTACGGAGCGGCAGATTAGGGGTTAATAATAATATGCAGGGGTCAGCGATAGCGGGGGCGGCAGATTAGGGGTTAATAAGTGTAAGGTTAGGGGTCTTTAGACTCGGGGTACATGTTAGAGTGTTAGGTGCAGACGTAGGAAGTGTTACCGCATAGCAAACAATGGGGCTGCGTTAGGAGCTGAACGCGGCTTTTTTGCAGGTGTTTAGTTTTTTTTCAGCTCAAACTGTCCCATTGTTTCCTATGGGGTGCACGAGCACGTTTTTGAGGCTGGCCGCTTGCGTAAGCAACTCTGGTATCGAGAGTTGAAGCTGCATTAAATATGCTCTACGCTCCTTTTTTGGAGCCTAACGCAGCCTTTATGTGGACTCTCAATACCAGAGTTATTTTTATGGTGCGGCCAGAAAAAAGCCGGCGTTAGTTTTTCGGGTCGTTACCGACAAAACTCCAAATCTAGCCGTTATATAACAAACTTCTACTTATTCTGGAAATTAGAAAGACATTTCAGGTTATGTTTGCCTAAAACCAATTTAAATGCGACAAATACTTAACTTTTTAGATAATCGTTTATTTGCATGTATTGAATAAGTTTAATAATATCCTCAACCAAACAAAGATTTAATGACATTACCATCCAAATAACATGCGGCTAGATTACGAGTTTTGCGGTAAACTGAAAAAGCAGCGTTTACAGGTCCTAATGATGCTTTTTCACTACCGCTGGTATTTCGAGTCTTGCAGGTTTAGGGGCCCCGCACACTTTTTTGGCCTTTACTACAAACTGACTTATGTAAAGTTTGTAAACCCTTTTTTCTATGGGACTTCCATAGCGCCGCTATTACGAGTCTGTCCTGGGAGGCCAAAAAGTGAGCGGTACACCCTCTACCTCCAAGATCCATAACGCATTTTAAAGTCAGTAGTTATGAGTTTTACACTACAACTCCATAACATAAAACTTATAACTAAAGTGCTAAAAAGTACACTAGCACCCATAAACTAACTATTAACCCCTAAACCGCCGCACTCCTGCCTCGTAAACACTAGTTAAATAATATTAAACCCTAATCTGCCGCCCCTAACATTGCTGCCACCTACATTATACTTATTAACCCCTAATCTGCTGCCCCCAACATCGCCGACAACTACCTACATTTATTAACCCCTAATCTGCCGTCCCCAACGTCGTCGCCATTATTCTAAATTTATTAACCCTTTAAACCTGTCTAACCCTAACACCCCCTAACTTAAATATAATTTAGATAAATCTAAATAAAATTACTATAATTAACTAAATTATTCCTAAATAAAACTAAATACCTGTAAAATAAACCCTAAGCTAGCTACAATATAACTAATAGTTACATTGTATCTATCTTAGGTTTTATTTTTATTTTACAGGCAAGTTTGTATTTATTTTAACTAGGTAGAATAGTTACTAAATAGTTATTAACTATTTAATAACTACCTAGCTAAAATAAATACAAAGTTACCTGTAAAATAAAACCTAACCTAAGTTACAATAACACCTAACACTACACTAAATTCCCTAAAATAAATACAATTAAATACATTAAATTAAATAAAAATAAATAAATAAAATAAATAAATAAAAAACAAATTACAAGATATTTAAACTAATTACACCTAATCTAATAGCCCTATCAAAATAAATAAAAGCCCCCCAAAATAAAAAAAAAAACCTAGCCTAAAGTAAACTATCAATAGCCCTTAAAAGGGCCTTTTGCGGGGCATTGCCCCAAAGAAATCAGCTCTTTTACCTTTAAAAATAAATACAAATAACCCCCAACAGTAAAACCCACCACCCACACAACCAACCCCCCCAAATAAAAGCCTAACTAAAAAAACCTAAGCTCCCCATTGCCCTGAAAAGGGCATTTGGATGGGCATTGCCCTTAAAAGGGCATTTAGCTCTATTGCAGGCCCAAAGCACTAACCTAAAAAATAAACCCACCCAATACACACTTAAAAAAAATCCTAACACTAACCCCCGAAGATTCACTTACCGGGAGAAGTCTTCATCCAAGCGGCAAGATGTCCTCAAGGAAGCCGGCAGAAGTGGTCCTCCAGACGGGCAGAAGTCTTCATCCAGACGGCATCTTCTATCTTCATCCTTCCGGCACGGAGCGGGTCCATCTTCAAGACTTCCGACACGGAGCATCCTCTTCTTCTGACGGACTAACGACGAATGAAGGACCTTTAAATGATGTCATCCAAGATGGCGTCCCTTAGATTCCGATTGGCTGATAGAATTCTATCAGCCAATCGGAATTAAGGTAGAAAAAATCCTATTAGCTGATTGGATCAGCCAATAGGATTGAGCTTGCATTCCATTGGCTAATTGGAACAGCCAATAGAATGCGAGCTCAATCCTATTGGCTGATTAGATCAGCCAATAGGATTGAAGTTCAATCCTATTGGCTGATCCAATCAGCCAATAGGATTTTTTTCTACCTTAATTCCGATTGGCTGAATTCTATTAGCCAATCGGAATCTAAGGGACGCCATCTTGGATGACGTTTTTTAAAGGTTCCTTCATTCGTCGTTAGTCCGTCGGAAGAAGAGGATGCTCCGCGTTGGATGTCTTGAAGATGGAGCCGCTCCGCGCCGGAAGGATGAAGATAGAAGATGCCGTCTGGATGAAGACTTCTTCCCATCTGAAGGACCACTTCTGCCTATCTGGAGGACCACTTCTGCCGGCTTTGTTGAGGACATCTTGCCGCTTGGATGAAGACTTCTCCCGGTAAGTGAATTTTCAGGGGTTAGTGTTAGGATTTTTTTAAGGGTGTACTGGGTGGGTTATTTTTTAGGTTAGGGCTTTGTGCCTGCAATAGAGCTAAATGCCCTTTTAAGGGCAATTCCCATCCAAATGCCCTTTTCAGGGCAATGGGGAGCTTAGGTTTTTTTAGTTAGGATTTTATTTGGGGGGTTGGTTGTGTGGGTGGTGGGTTTTACTGTTGGGGGTGTTCATATTTTTTTTTACAGGTAAAAGAGCTGATTTCTTTGGGGCAATGCCCCGCAAAAGGCCCTTTTTAGGGCTATTGATAGTTTAGTTTAGGCTAGGGCTTTTTATATTTTGGGGGGGATTTTTTTTATTTTGATAGGGCTATTAGATTAGGTGTAATTAGTTTAAAGATCTTGTAATTTGTTTTTTATTTTCTGTATTGTAGTGTTTGTGATTTAGCTAATTCAATTTTATTTATTTAATTTTATTTAATGTAGGGAATTTATTTAATTGTAGTGTAGTGTTAGGTGTTAGTGTAACTTAGGTTAGGTTTTATTTTACAGGTAAATTTGTATTTATTTCAACTAGGTAGTTAGTAAATAGTTAATAACTATTTAGTAACTATTCTACCTAGTTAAAATAAATACAAACTTGCCTGTAAAATAAAAATAAACCCTAAGCTAGCTACAATGTAACTATTAGTTATATTGTAGCTATTTTAGGGTTTATTTTATAGATAAGTATTTAGTTTTATATAGGAATAATTTAGTTAATGATAGTAATATTTATTTATTTTTATTTAAATTATATTTAAATTAAGGGGTGTTAGGGTTAGACTTAGGTTTAGGGGTTAATAAATATAATATAGTGGCGGTGACGTTGGGGATGGCAGATTAGGGGTTAATAAATGTAGGTAGGTTGCAGCGACATTGGGGGTGGGAGATTAGGGGTTAATAAATGTAGGTAGGTTGCGGCGACATTGGGGGCGGCAGATTAGGGGTTAATAAATGTAGGTAGGTTGTGGCGACATTGGGGGCGGGAGATTAGGGGTTAATAAATATAATGTAGGTGTCTGCGATGTTGGGGGCGGCAGATTAGGGGTTATTAAATATAATGTAGGTGTCGCAATGTCGGGGGTGGCAGATTAGGGGTTAATAAGTGTAAGATTAGGGGTGTTTAGACTGTTGAGGACTATATTTTGGAATTCAAAATTTGGCAGAAAGATTCTGAGTGGAATCTGGTTTCACTAAAGCATCAACTTAGATTGGGACTTTCTGATTCCATAAAAGATGAGCTGGTCAGAATTGACCCTCCTGACTCTCTGAAGTCCCTCATGGCCCTAGTTATAAAAATTGATAGAAGAATCGGGGAAGCAAGAAAAACACAGTTACGATTCATGTACAAGGCATTACCAGCTTAGAACCATTCCCTATAATAGTAAACACCATAAAGAGGCCATGGACATAGGATTCATCAAGGGACCTCTTTCGCCTGAAAAAAAACACTGTAGGAAGGAAAATGGATTATGCATGTATTGTGCCTCCAGGGATCATTCTGTGAACAAATGTCCTTCCCTTAAAAGGCAAAAACCGAGTAGGCCAGCAAACACTAAGCAATGTCTTTCTCTCACTACTCAGAATCCTTCATACTTACTTATTGATGTTTCTTTGCAGTGGGGACAACACAGATTAAATCTTGAAGCAGTATTGGATTCTGGTGCTTTTGCCAGCTACATTAATTTATCTGTTGTAAATCTAAATAAAATACCTTTAATTGAAAAGAAGAAACCAATGTCAGTACGTCTTATTGATGGAAAGAATCTAGCAAACGGTCCTATAACTCATCAGACAATTCCTTTACTTGTTAATATTAAAAAAAAAATCAAGAATTTATCTCTTTTGATGTTATAACCTCACCTATATTTTCACTGATACTAGGGTTACATTGGTTACGAGAACACCAACCACAAGTACATTGGAAACTAAACAAAATTGAATTCCTCTCACCATACTGTGAATCCACCTGTTTACTCCCACAAACTATACTAAACATTACTGAAATAAAACACCAAATACGGACATATTATACTAATTTCACTCCAGTATTTGATAAAATTAAAGCAGAAACACTTCCCCCACATAGGGATTATCACTGCCCTACTTAACTGATACCTGGGTCAGACGTTCCATATGGCCATATTTTTCCTCTTTCCCAACCAGAGATAGAGAAACTTAAAGAGTAAATTAATGAAAACCTCAGAAAAGCATTTATTAGGCCATCAACTTCACCAGCTGGAGCTGTCATATTTTTTGTAACTAATAAAGACAAAACTCTCTGTCCAATTGTGGATTATCGTGAACTCAATAAGAGAACTGTCAAAGCCAGAGACCCACTCCCACTTAACCCCAAGCTTATAGAGAGATTGCATGGTTCAACTATCTATACTAAATTGGATCTAAGAGCAACCTATAATCTCATCCGTGTGCGCTCAAGGGATGAGTGGCTAACAGCTTTCTGTACTCACTACGGTCTTTTTGAGTACACAGTGATGCCTTTTGGGCTATGTAATGCCCCAGCCACCATTTAGAGGTACATCAATAACGTTTTTAGTGATCTCCTAGACACATTTGTTGTAATATATCTAGATGACATCCTTATTTTTTCCACCAACCTCTCTGAACATATCAAACATGTCAGGACAGTTCTTTCAAGGTTACAAGCACATAAACTCTTCATAAAATTAGAAAAATATATCTTTCATAGTACTGATATTACCTTTCCTGGTTACCATATTACACCAACAGGCATACAGATAGAAGACACTAAAGTTAAAGCTATCCTAGATTGGCCAGTTTCAGAGAACATAAAACAAATACAAAGGTTTCTTGGGTTTTCAAACTTCTATAGAAAATTTATAAGGAATTTCTCTAATATCAGACTTCTTACAAATCTTAAAAAATCTGATACACATTTTGTCTGGAATAAAGCAGCCATTGATGCTTTTCTTTTCCTAACAAAAGCTTTCACCACTGCACCCATACAGTCCTTCCCTAACCCTCAACTTCAATATACACTTAAAGTGGACGCATTTGACCATGCATTAGGTGCTGTGCTTTCTCAAAAGTCTCCATCCACTGGTCTCCTTCATTCTGTAGCATTCTATTCTCGTATGCTTTCCATTTCTGAACTTAATTATCATGTGGGTGAGAAGGAGTTACTCGCTATGAAAAGCGCATTGGAAAATTGGAGACACTTACTAGAAGGAACCATTGAACCTATAATAATTTATACTGACCATCGTAACCTTTAATATCTCAAAACCAACCGTACTCTCACTTTGAGACAAGTTAAGTGGAGTCTTTTTTCCCCAGGTTCAATTATACCATAACCTACAGGTCAGCATCCATGAATACAAAAGCTGATATTTTATCCAAACTCCCACCGAAACTTAATCAAACACCATCAATGAGACCTCTCATACCTTCAACTCATATAGTAGGAACCATCATTGGATCCACACAGCAACTAAAAGATAAACAGTACTCTGATGTAACTAAAGAAAATTATGATTTAGAACATCACCAAGATGGGTTACTTTAATTTCATAAATAAATTATATATTCCCCCAAAATTAAGGGTGAAAATAATCAAAACTGTCCATGACTCAGCACTAGCAGGGTATCCTGGCACCAACAGGACCCTTAAACTGCTCAATAGATCCTATTGTGGCCAAGTATGCTTAAAGATGTGCAATCACTTATTTCTACTTGTGAAATATGTACTACCTGTAAAATTAACAGGAACTAAACTGCTGGTTACCTACTTTCTCTCCCACAGAGACCACATCCAAGGAGAGGGGGAGTCAATCGGAAGACCTCCACTACCTGGAAGGGGTAGGAGAATATAGTGATCAATCTATCTGACTACTAAATAGGAGCACAAAGAAAAAGTCCAGCACTCACTCACAAGCTCTCAGCTAAGATTAAAAGCAAAACTGGAAGAGTCAGTTACCGCATTTGGCCAAATGGGACAAGCCCAGGTACCATGTCAAGGTCTCTTCCAAAAACCTGGGTCCCTAATACAGCCACACAAATGCAGCCACACACACAAATGCAAGCTCTTAATTAAACAAACTGGGAACAAGTCAGGGTTCACAGACTTATTTAATCACCCTAAGCATATGCAAAACAAGGAAAAGTGGACCTGCAACAGATGTGTTGGCAAAATCAGTAAGGGAACATTGGAAACTATTGGTATCTGATACATCGCTTACCTTCCAAAAATCAGAACCCCCAAGAATGGGCTATAACAGAGGACGCAACCTGCAAGATCTATTGATGAAAACAGATCCCAAACATTATTAACACACCTGGTTTAGCACATAACTTGTATTCTTGCTGTTTATTAGCTATGGATATTGCATAAATATGATCTTTTCATGTTTTCAGATACTTAACTGCAAAGGGCTCCAATGTATTATGTAAACATATGTATTTATGTGTTTATATGTGTATATATGTCTGTAAATAAATATATACACATGTAAATACATAAATACATATGTACACACATATAAACACACACATGTGTATATATATATATATATATATATATATATATATATATACACATATTTAGACATGTGTATGTGTGTGCCTCTATGTTAAAGACCTCATATGTTTTATCATAATACTTGTTTATATACTGTTAATTAGATAGTGTTATTATTAGTGTAACTGTACTTTTAAATGTATTTTTGATGTGTTTTGTGCAACTTTTTGTCTTTGAAGTCGCGCTATTCCAATGCACGTTAAATTCAATTGCACTCAAGCGTGCACAAAGAGCCGCAATAAACCCCTTTACACTTGCGTGCAACAGTTAGCGCACCACTCGTAATCTATTGAAGTGCTAGGGTAATTTTAAAGCCAAGAGCAGCATATAAGGTAGACAGGTGATTACAATTTCTACAGTGGCATAGAACTTCTCATTTGAAAATGGGGAGTGCCTTATTTTTTATAAGGGGACGAGGCATTTTGTGTGTGTGATATGCTGTCTTAAGGAAGAGCGACTTTTTTGAAGCCACTTCCTCTCATACAGAAAATACTTTATGTAGGTAATTGCCATTTTGATGAACTAACACCATTTCAATGCCATACTTTAGTCGCTTATGACATTCTGAATACATAGATTAAATATTACAAAATTGCAATAGTAAATAAAAGCTTTGCAAACTTAGGGAGATGTCTTAGGGCCTGATTCTCAAAACATTGCCGCTCAGGTAAGATATTCTAAGAAGTCTTGTTGGTATGGCGAGGTCCTTAAAATTTTTTTAGAAACACAAATTTTATGTTGAGACATGTTTATGTTGCTATGTAGAGTTCTTTAAGTGAAACAGAGACTCTTACATTACAAAACAAGGTCTAAAAAAATCTCAAAGATTTTGTGGGATTTCTATATAGTAGGTGCAGTTCTGGAAGAGTCTTGCTGACTAGAATGTGAGTAAGTAATGAGAGATGAGGAGAGAAGTAGTTTATGGGTAGGGGAGTATTTAAAGACAAGGGAAGACATGTAAGAGGAAAATAATGTGAGTAGATAAGAATTTTAGTTGTGTTTTATACAAGTAATAGACACATTTTAGAGATAGTTTTAAGGTGGAAGCAGCAGGAGTTAGCTAAGGACTAAATATGGGGAACAAATGCACATTAAGAGAGTTTAATATGACCATAAAGCCCGGAGTTCTGTGAGATAGAGATGATGGCACAGTTATCCACAGCCAGCAAGATTTGGTTAACAGGAAGATTGGCTGAGGTACGAAGTAGAATATAACTTATGTTTTAAGTAGTGAAAATCATCCAGGATGAGATACTAGAGAGAAAACAAAAGAGTCTTCGGCACTCCAAGTAGGATAGGTAAAAGAAAGTTCTTTATTTGATGTGATGCCTTAAAAACATAAAGGTGGACGGCAGCCCAATTAAATAATTTCAGCAAAGGAAAACAGGGGGAACAACACTCTCCTGCGACATCATTCCTCTGGGGCACTTGTTCACTGATAGAAAACAGGGGGTGGAATGCTCATTAAATAGAATTTAACGTCCAATAGGAAAACATCAATTACATTGTCAAAATTAACCCCTGAAAGACCTGAACCTAATGTTGCAAAACCAATGGCCTGCAAATTAACAATGTCAAAATACATACAAATACTTATATATACAAATGCCTAATTTTTATACAATATATATTATATTATATTATAAAGTCAATTGAAGAGAAGAGTTGAACAGTTATATAAAATGAGATAAGTAAAGCCTGCATAATATGTAGGGTACATACCATGTTTATCCATATCAAAAATTGTCAATTGCCAATAATGGTCAATAGTATATTGCATAATATTAAAGTTATATTTTTGCTATATTAAGATTCTTTAGTTAACCTTTAATATTTAATAAACATATTGACGTCCAATCTTGAATTTAGACCTGAAGGCATCCTAGTTTTAAGGTGGAGGCTCCAAAAGACCTCTCTTTCATCCTATTTCTTTTCCCTATTGCCACCTCTAGGGTGCCTAGGAATAAAGTCAATGCCTTGAACTTTAAGTAAAGTACTGTCAGAGTTACGGTGATATCTGAAGTGTTTGGCTACAGGTGTTTACTAGTGAGATACTAGAGAGTCAGTTGGTGACATGAGTCTACAGGGAAGAGAATATGTGTAGTGCACAAAGGTATATTTGGGTGCAATCAGCACACAGATTATACTGAAACCCACAGGACATGTTTAAGGAGGATGTGTAGACTGAAAAAAGAAGAGGACCTAGAAATAATCTTTAAGGAACCCCAAATGAGAGAGATAGAGAGGTGGAGAATGAGTCAGGGAAGGATACACTGTTGGTTAGAAAAGTAGGATGGGACAGCAGTGAATGAACAAACAACAGTATAAAAGGCTACAGATATGTCTAAAAGGATTAATTTAGATTAAGGACTTCTAGATTTAGCAGTAAGCAGGTCAGTTGTAATCTTGGTGATGGCAGTTTCAGAAGAGTGTTGGGGGTGACAGGCAGATTGTAAAGGGTAAAGAAGTTGTTTTGATGAGAAAAAGTGTGATAAGTGTTTGTAAACAATCCACTTAAGAAGTTTAGAGGAAAGCGGAAAAAGAGAGATTGGTCAAGAGCTGTACAGGGAGGCTGGATCAAGTGAGGGATTCTTAAACAGTGTAGTTACAGCATGTTTAAGGGATGATGGAAATGTGCCAGTTCTAAGGGAAAGGTTGAATATATGTATCAGGAAGGGTATAACAGTAGGGGAAAGTGAGGGTAGCAGTTGTGAGGGAATAGGATCAAGGGGACATGTATTAAGATGGGAAGATGAAAAGAGAGCAAAGGACAGCAAAAACCTCCTCCTCAGTTATAGGAGTGAACATGCTGAGTTTCTTGGTAGGCTGAGCTTGGATGTTTGAGGTTAAATGTTAGGAGTGGACATTTTTCTTGTGGTGGCAGGTTAGTTAATGTCAGATAGAGTTAATTTTATTTCTGAGATGCATAGAAATTCATGTGCTGAGAGAGAAGTGGTAATGGGAGGAGAGGGTATGCTCATGAGGGTATTAGAAGTGAGAGAAAATATGTTTAGGATTGTAGAACATAGATTAAATGATTGTTAAAAAGTAGTTTTGCTTGGAGACGTTAAGGGTACAGGAGTAGGAGTGGAGCATAAACTTGTAGTGCAAGAATTCGCCAAAGGAGCAATATTTCCTCCAGTGGCATTCTGCAGTTTAGGTAAATGTTTGTAAGTAATGTGTAAGTAGTGTATGCTATTTTATCAATGGCAGAAGTTAGAATGGAATTATACAGAGAGAAAGATTCCTCAGGGCAAGAGTGGGAGGAGAAAGGGATTTAGGGCGTTCAAGAATAATTCTGTGTCTACAGTGTGTACATTTTTATGGAGTGTTTGAAGAGTTAGGTGATGGGAGTGCAGTAGGTGTAGTGAGGCTGGATGTTAAGAGATGGTGATCAGAGAGTGGGAATAGGAAGCGAGTAAAGCGAGAGACAGAACAATGGTGTCTGAAGATTAGGTCAACTAAATGACCATCTTTGAGAGTGTGGGAATTAGTTAACTATCAGAAACCAAAGGAAGAAATGAGCTTGAGAAGTTTTGAATGATGGCAGGTGTGTCACAGGAGAGGAAGTAGTGTAGCCATGATGCAAAGTAGTCAGTGTGAGTTACCCAGGGGGCAACAAATGGCAGCAACTTTGACAGATAAGGGTGAGATTAAGTTAATTACAATATTAAGAAGTATATATACAGCGCCAACACTCAAAAGGATACAAGCTTCCAAAGTGAGATCCCTAAAACTCAAAGAGAATAGCTGTAGATTATAAAAGAGGGAGCGCCAAACAAGGCTAAAATATCAGATTAACAAATTGAGTATCAAATAATCAGATTAAATATACATTTAATAACATATAAAATGTATAGAATTACATATAGAATTAGGGTACCCTATACATATAAAATTATTAAAAACAATAGAGTAAGTTGACCTCTGGTAATGGAGGACACAACCAATTCAAAAAGTATAATGGTACATAAAGTCCCAAGTGATAAAAAGAGTCTTAATAAGTGATGATATCCTTAACAATGAAAAAGTTCTGTGTGATATCCTTAGCAAATATCCTATATGAAATGTCCTGTGTCCTGTGGATCCAAGTGAAATCCTGAAGTGGATGAAAAAATGTGATCCTAATATGGATAAAAAAAAGTGTCCAAATTGCAGAAAAATAATAAAAATAAAAATACAAAATAAAAATCAAACCAAAAATGAATAAAAAATGAATAAAAAATCCAATAAGATCCAGTGAAAGTGATACCTGTGAAAACAAAAATCAAATAGTGCAATAACACTAATTAAAATATAAATTCAATTGGAAATAGCCTTGCCCTATAATAGACTCGAGCAGTGGCTACTTTTAACGTGTATATCAACGCGTTTCTGCCCCTAAACTGGGCGTTTTTCAAGATGTCAACTGCTAGTTGTAACGTAGCTTAAATAGCCTATAGAGACCAATGGGAATAGGTGTAGTTTCCTGTCACAAATTGCCAGTATATTTATCATAGAAGCCCTATGATGCCCTTAAACAAAATGGTGACCATTCATCTTTATCGACATGTATCAGTCACATTCTTAAAAGCCAATTTCTCATAGTTCTCATAGTTAAATTTCAGAAACAAAAAATAAAAAATAATAATAACACACCTTTATGAATTACTCATAATAATCTTTCTCACTAGATGTAACAAAAGCATATAGACCGTGGATCGGTACATGACAGTTACGTTAATTTCCTGGTTATGCGTCACTTTCGGTTTAGCGGATGTGCATCATTTCCGGATCGTGTCATGTTGGAATTCTGGGATATGTAGTTGTTGTAAGTGATAACTAAATGGGAACAATAATCGTATGATTACCAAAATATATCTTGAAGATCTGGTGTGTATTATTAGTAGTTTGCTCGAGTCTATAGTATTAAAAGAAATATCAAATAGATAAAGGTCTAATATTCCGGATTCTTTTTGTTGCTGGAAAGAGTATATGTGCCTCTAAGCAATGGCTATATATTAGAATAGGAACAATAAAAATAGATACCAATTATAACAATAAAATAAAAATACAGATTTATTTCATATACATAGATATCATTAAAAATAAGTCCTATTCAAAACCATTATAAAAATCATTACAAAAAGATTTTTATAAAAGGAGAACATAAATAATGATAAAAGGCGGTGTAAAACATAATAAAAATTATATTAAAAAAGGAAAAGATAATAATAATAATAATGATAATAAGGATGGTACAGTTATAAAAACATATTCCATAAAATACACTTAATGAAATTTAAAATGTGATTCACGAAATTTAAAATTTAAATTTAAAATTTTTAACATTTAATCATGTAGACTAAGCATTGGGGGAGGTTATATTAAAATAAATTACAGAGGCTATAGCGAATCATGTCCACTCTGCATCGCTAAATGCCAACAGCATACGCTTTCGGCATTTAACATTGCACAAGCAGTTCTGGTGAACTGCTTGTGCAATGCTGCCCCCTGCAGATTCGCGGTCAATCGGCAGCTAGCAGGGGTGTCAATCAACTTGATCGTATATGAACGGGCGGATTGCTGTCTGCTACCTCAGAGGTGGCGGACGAGTTAAGGAGCAGAAGTCCTAAGACCACTGCTTCTTAACTCCTGTTTCCAGCGAGCCTGAAGGTTCGCACGGAAACAGCTTCATTAGGGGCCATTCGGGGATTGATAAATCGGCCCCTAGATGTACAGCAGAAAGATAAATTCCCAGCAGACAAGATAACCAGGGGTTTAACATAAGCTGACTCTAAAACCTGCAGCATCTCAGGCTTTTTATCTTATCAAAGTAATATATTTTACTTGGTATAATCCAAATTTTGTGTTGGAAATTATTCCATTTGTTTTATACTGTAGGAATTTTTCTAAACAGGTTTGTAAATGCATCGCGCATATTGTAAAAGACAAATTTCCACTAAAACCAAGGGTTGAGTTTTAATTACACTTTCTTATCTCCAAACTGCTTCATACAGACACTTGTGCTTTATTGTTTTCTTAGAATTTTAGAAAACAGTAGCTAATACATTCTCTACATTCTGCTTTGCATAATCCAAGTAAATGAGAATGATAGTCATTGTAGTATTATCTTTTATTAGGAGATAGTTTTGCTACTTGTTGCATTGTTCTGATATAATATATTTGCTAATCATTGATTTATCACCAGAATTGTTTTATCATTGTTAATTGAATGTTCACTATTGTTAATAAATTGCATTGTGTCTGGCATTATTTTATCATCATTATACTTTGGGGGCACATGCAAAAAATGTTTATTCAGAGTTGTTTTATTATTATTCATAGTGTTAGTGTATGTGATTATTCTAAAATTTGTTATTAAACATTATTTATTTTTTGGAGACCAATAGCATAATACTTGTAAAGTAATGGTAAGTGTAATTCTACTTGATTACTTTGTTACAACATGCACAACTTAGGCAAGGTTGTGAGTTTGAATCTGGCTCGGTATCCTTGCGAGAAGAAGTGCAGCTTTCAGTTTCCTGTCCCTCTTTCTCCTGGTAGCCTGAAGCAGCGACGTTTCTTCTACCTTCAAACTACTAGGCCGCATCCTTCAAGTCATCATGCACCATTCCAGGCGATCAATCCTGCCTCCAGTTCGTTTCCAGGAGCTGCAGTTTGCATCAGCTACAAGGAAAAAACAGATAAGTAATGTGGAGTATAATGATGACATTGAGGATGTAGTTCCACCTAGTCAGCCCACTGTTAGGCATACTGTGATCAATGTACAACCCCCTTCTATAGCTGATAAAGCTTTGCTAACTTAAGTCCCTGAATCCCCAGTGCAGCATGTGGTGTCTGATATTGAGCCCCCATTATGTCACCTACCACCGGAAGTTTTGAGGCCTGCTGTAGTTAGTCCAGGCATAGGGCCTAACGCTGCTCATGCTCTTGGGGCTTAATTAGGGCCTCGTGCTGGCGCTGCAATAATTGCTGATAATGCACTCATTGATGGTTCAGGGCCTAGCGTGCTCGTTAATGATCCAGGGCTTAGTGTAGTCATTGGTGGTTCAGGGCCAACTGCCCAGAATGTAATTTCACTACCTCCACCCCCTTTACCCACTCCTGGCCTCTTACCTGCTTCTTCGGTGGCGTCCCTGTTTGCCTCTGTCCCTCTGCCGGTAGCTTCCGCGGTCTCTGCCTTTCTTTATTCTACTGCTGCTGCTATATCTTCTTCGTCTGCGTCCTCCTCCATTCTGGTTGGTCCATGGCGATATCTTCTTCATTGGCATCCTCCTCCATTCCGGTTGGTCCATGTGCTCCACCGGAAGTTGACATCCCGCGACCCGCCCCTTCCGGTGACATCACCGTATGTCACTTACAGGGCGGTCTTGAAGCTGGACGGTCGATCTCTCCTCTGCTCCAGGAAGGTGAGCATCACGAGAGGACTTCGGCTCTGGCAGGACCATCATAGTTTGGGCGCGCTACACAGCAATACTACGCATCAGTCAGGGCTAAGCCAGCAAGGGGAGGAGCAATTAGAAGGGGACAAAGGGGCTCTAAATATGTGTCTTGGGGATCAAGGTGTGGCACTAATACTTGGGGCGCAGCTATGGCATCAAAGGGATCAAAGGCACCTGGGCATAAAACAATGCAATGCAAATTGTGTGGCCTAGGGACACGAGGGCTAATACTGGCACAGCTCAGTAATATGATACCAGGATGAATGTGGCAGTTAATAATGCCTGTGGGAATGAAATGCAGAATGTGCACACTATGCAGAATGTGCACACTAGGGACACTGCTTGTGTGAATGTGATGACGAATGTGCCTCACGCCGTTGTTGCCCCTGATATAAGAATGAATGTAGTTCCTGCTGGAACCAGTACGGCCTGTAATGTGTGCATGAGTAATGATGTTCAGATGCAGGATTCTAGGTCTGTAAATAGGGTCAATGCAGCAGTTTCTCAGCAGTTATCACACACCCTGTTGTTTTGGCAAATGAGCCCGGTATAGGGAATATTTATCATAATACAAATAAATGCAAATAATGCAAATAAAGCTGTGTTTACAAGCACAGCTCCTGTCATTGCCCAAGTTCGCAATGCTCGAGATTTATTTTCTCTTTTACAGGGTGTGATACAGCCACAGACACCATCCACAGCTATGGCTACAGCGCCTGATGCGTATGCCATGCGGGGCACTTCTGCACAGACATCTCCTCCAGTGGTTCAGACTTCCCAGGTCCCAGACGCTTCTCCAGTTCAGACGGCTTCAGAGCTAGCGGGGCGGGAATCATCAACTTCTACTACTGGTGAGTCACATGTCTTTATGCATGATATGCCTAACTCACATGTCTTTACACACGATAGAACTGACTCAGCTGATTCATCCTTATCTGACTCTGACTCAGGGAGTGACACCTCTTTAGGATTAAAGGGTAGGGGTCAGAAAAGGATGTTTAGTATGGTAAAGAAATTGTGGCATGAGCTTCAGTCTGGAGATTTTAGGAAATCTGCCCCAGTCCCATCTTTAGTACCCCCAGTAGTCACGCAGTCCTTTGTACCACCAGTAGCTATGCAGTTAGCCCCCACTGATAATCCTGTACAGCGTACTCCTTTTAGCCCCATCCTTGAATGAAAGGTAGCGTTACATGGGGATTACAATCACTTCATACATCCCGTCACTTCATGCTCATTTGAAGCCTAAGGTTATTAAAAGAATTCAGCAAGGGAAGTACGTAAATATTTTTGAGTTATCTCCAGAAGCTTACAGGCAAAAGGAGAAGAGCTCTGATGGCACCGGCCCAAAAAGATTTAAACGTCCAGAAACATTTGAGGAATGGCTTATCTGTTTTGGGGTGTTCACTTCTTGTTATTTAGAAAAGTATCCAACCCAGAACCATGCCATAATAAAGTATACCGATTCCATTCACTGGATACAGAGGAAATACAGTGAGGGGACCTGAAGGGAGTACGACTCAGAGTTCAGGCATAGATTGACTGTTACCCAGTGCTTACATTTGATTACACAGACACTCATCTGTGGCAATGCCTGGACCCTCAGTGTTCTGCCTCACCATCCATTTCTGCATCCATCCAGTCCTTTCAGAAGCAGAAGGGAAAACTTAGGGGCGGGTCTTGCTGGGCGTTCCAGGAGAACAAGTGTGATAAGGGAGGTTCCTGTGGTTTCAGACATAATTGCAAGTTCTGTGGGGGTGTCAGGGTTACTGCTTGCTAATGATCTGTCCCTTTAAGAGCCTCCTATATCAAGCACTTCCCCCCAGCATTCATTGCTGGTTAATTGAGAAAGGATTCACAGCACAAGCGTTACACTGAGAGTTTTCCTCACTCTCCAACAGCCTCATAAATTCTTATTTAAAGAGTTACTAATAACATCTCTTATTTTTCATTCCTACATCTAGCAGCTCTTCTACTCAATTCAACACTGGAAGATATTTCATACTATAAGGAAATCAAACAAACTCGACATCAAACCCTGAAGCATTTACAAGGTAACAGGATTCAAGCAGCTTCATACACAGCACAGCAAGTAGCGGTGACATCATCAGCTGCAGCCGCAACCGCTCTCCCTCTGAGTACCACGCTGCTGTTCATAACAAACGGACAAGTAACTATTCCTGTGTTCTCAGGTCAGACCTAATTATTTTATTATTAATCGTTATCCTTACTTAATTTGATGAACTTTACCTGCCTAATTAAGGAATACTATATTTTACGTTACTGCTTAATTTGAACTGTTTGCATTATCAAATGCCCTGAAAGTAATACAGTTTATGAAGTTAATAAACTGTCACTTATTGGGCAAATAGTAATACATTATATGAAGCACTGACAATGAATTCATCAAGCTTCTTTTATGTTACAAACCTACTTTTGAGGAAATTGTTGGTTCTTATTTATAAAACAAAATTAAATGCTTGTTCAAATTGCTACAAATACAAGCTATTACAGAATTAACCAGCCATAAGGAAGAAAGGATTTAGTGTTTGTGTACACAGAATTATCCTATACTAAACATATACTTTCAACAGCAATTATGGAACAAGATCTTTTAAGTGATAAAGTTCAAGTCCTGTCAGACAGATTAGAAGCTCTATCAGGTTCTTTCCATGAATTACAAGTGGAAAATCAGGCTTTGAAGGCCTGCTTAAGAGAGACTCTGGCACCTAAACCTGCAAGTGCAGATTCTATCCCTGAACCTATGGTCTCCCCCCCAGAAAAATTCTCTGGTGACCGTTCAAGATTCAGAGAGTTTAAAAACTCCTGCTTGTTGCTTTTTCAATTAAAGCCACGTACTTATCCCACAGAAAGATCAAGAGTGCTCACTGTGATATCATATTTGAGGGGGGAACCTAGGGCTTGGGCTGACTCTTTTTTTGAAAATGATGATGCAATACTGGGATCTCTAGATGAATTCTTTGATCAAATGTCAGCATTATATGATGACCCTTTCAAACAGGTCACAGCTGAAAACTTACTTAGATCTTTAAAACAAAGAAAGAACCCAGTGGAGTCTTACATCACACAATTTAAAATTTCTGCCCGTGATTCGGGATGGAATGAGGTCTCCCTTAAAACTCAATATCGTTTAGGATTGTCTGAGGATATAAAGGATGAACTTTCACGCACAGGTATTCCAGATTCATTGGAAGATTTCTTTTTTCTCACTATTAACATAGATAGACGGCTTAGGGAACGCCGCTCTGAAAAGGCTAGCGGTACAAAAAACTTTCTCTCCACACCTGTTTATCAAACTAAGGAATCACCACAACCTATGGACATAGGCTTCATAAAGGGTCCCCTCTCCTCTCAGGAAAAGACTAGGAGGAAGTTGCATAGTTTGTGCATGTATTGTGCCTGCCCTACACATGAAGTAAAGGACTGCCCAGTTCTGGCTAGGAATAAGAAGGGTAGGTTGCCTAACATCTCTGAATCCCTGTTGATGAAAACCATTAAACCATCATATTTAACTATCCCTATTATTTTACAGTGGGATCAAATCAGGATAACAACTGAAGCTATCCTGGACACCGGCTCATGTAGAAATATTGTTGATTTTTCTTTTGTGAAACAGAATAAAATACCTCTGGTCTCTAAGAAAACTCCAGTCTCTGTGAAGGTCATTGATGGCTCTTTTTTAAAATCAGGTCCTGTCACACACCAAACTACACCATTACAGGTAATATCTTGCACACACATCACAGAAACACTCACTTTCGATGTCATATCTTCACCAATGTTTAATGTAATCCTTGGTATAAATTGGTTTTGTAAACACAAACCAACTATAAACTGGAATGACCTCAGTTTATCTTTTCCTCATCTCACTCAAAATAGTGAGACATCATCAGATTTAATTATGCTACAGGTTGAGGATAATATTTTACCCAAACAATATGCAGACTTCTCAGATGTTTTTAATAAAAAAGAAGCTGAATGTTTGCCCCCTCATAGGGATTACGATTGTCCTATTGATTTACTCCCAGGAGTTTCAATTCCCTATGGACATATCTACCCCCTTTCTAAACCAGAACTAGAACACCTTAAAAATTATATCGATGAGAACCTCCGAAAAGGTTTTATAAGACCTAGTACCTCTCCTGCAGGTGCAGGCATATTTTTTGTTACCAATAAAGATGGCACGTTAAGACCAATCATTGATTACAGGGAATTGAACAGGCGTACCAGAAAAAATAGGTACCCCCTACCTTTAATCCCTGAATTAATTGAAAGATTAAGGGGGGCCTCAATTTTCACTAAATTGGATCTTCGAGGAGCCTATAATCTTATACGAATGAGAGCTGGCGACGAATGGCTCACTGCTTTTCGGACTAGATATGGGCTATTCGAATATACAGTGATGCCATTCGGTCTGTGCAATGCCCCAGCAACATTCCAATGCTTAATCAATGATCTTTTCAGAGATATTTTGGATGTATATGTTGTTGTCTATTTGGACGATATTCTAGTTTACTCACAAAATTTAGATCAACATAGAATGCATGTTAGAGAGGTTCTCACTAGGTTACGAAAAAATAACCTATACGCTAAACTAGAAAAATGTATATTTGAATCAAATAATATCTCTTTTCTGGGGTATAACATCTCTCCTGAAGGAATCAAGATGCAAGATGACAAGGTTCAGGCCATTCATAATTGGCCGACTCTTCAACGTTTCCTTGGCTTCTCAAATTATTATAGGAAATTCATTCCTGGATTTGCTGCTATTACCAAACCTCTTACTGAACTCACCAAATTGAATCATCCTTTCAGGTGGACAAGCCATACTCAAGGTATTTGACCTTTTAAAAAATAAATTCACTACAGCACCCATTCTCCAATACCCGGATTTAGAAAAGCAATTCATCCTGGAAGTTGACGCTTCTGAGTTCGCAATAGGGGCAATCCTCTATCAAAGGAAATCATTCAAAGAACCCTTACATCCGGTCGCATTCTTCTCTAGATTGATGCAACCAGCAGAGTTAAATTATCCAGTTGGCGAGAAAGAATTACTTGCAATAAAGTGTTCCTTCGATCACTGGAGGCACTTGCTTGAGGGTGCAACACAACCAACTGTCATATATACTGACCACAAAAATTTGCAATATCTTCAGTCTAATCGAACTCTATCCTCCAGACAATTACGCTGGAGTCTTTACTTCTCTCGTTTCCATTACATCATTACCTACAGGCCTGGTACAAAAAATGGCAAGGCTGACGCCCTCTCTAGACAAGGTCCTAAACCTATAATACCATGCATTCCTACTACTATTGTTCCTAAGGACTCTATCATTGGAGTTATAACAAGTCTAACTACAGTGATAAAAGATGCTACTGCTATTGATCCATCAGTACCTCATACAGATCTTACTTACAATTCTGATGGCTTACTCTATAAGGACGGGAAGCTATACATACCTCCAAATCTTAGATCTTCAATCTTGAAAACAGTTCATGAGTCCCCCCTCGCTGGACACATGGGAAGGGATAAAACTTTGGATTTACTTAAGAGATCTTTTTGGTGGCCTACTCTTAACCTCGATCTCAAAGAATATATTTCTAAATGTGTTATATGTGCAACCTCCAAACCTTCTAAACAACTCCCTGTGGGTCTTTTACAGCCTTTACCTGTACCTCAAGTACCCTGGGAGGCGGTATCCCTGGACTTTATCGTGGACTTACCTGTCTCTAACAAATATACCACTATAATGGTTGTCACCGATCTATTCTCAAAGATGGCACATTTCATACCGGTTACCTCCCTACCCACTTCCAAGTTCACCAGTGAATTGTTCATTCAAAACATTGTAAGACTGCATGGAATACCTAAAACCATCCTTAGTGACCGTGGAACCCAATTCACATCTAAGTTCTGGAGAAATTTGTGTGCTGCTCTGCATATAGAACAAAAACTCACCACTGCTTACCATCCTCAGACGAATGGGCAGACGGAGAGGGTGAACCAGTGGCTAGAGCAATACCTACGTTGTTTCTGCTCTCACCAACAAGATTCTTGGGCCACCTACTTGCCCCTAGCAGAATTTGCCTATAATAATAATAAGAGTTCTACAACTGGCACATCACCATTTTTTATAAATAATGGTTTACATCCAAATTTCACACTACTTCCGAAGATTGACACCCCATGTCCTCAGGTGAATGATCTGGTTAATGACATTTCTGCTAACTTTTCTTCAATTCGTGAACATATTCTTCAGGCACAGGCATCACAACGCAGGTACTACGATCTTCGCCACAGACCTAGTCCTCAATATTCCGTAGGACAACAAGTATGGCTCTCCACTAAGAACCTCAAGATACCTTATCCTTGTAGGAAACTAGGTAAACTCTTTTTGAGTCCTTACCCTATCGTCAGGGTAAATGGTCCAACAACAGTTACACTCCAACTACCATCAACTTTTAAGATACATCCAACTTTCCATGTGTCTCTTATAAAACCTTGCAACCTACCCATAACAAATATTACATCAGAAGACCCAATACCTTCTGCTAATCTTGATTGCCAGTATGAGGTTCATAGCATTCTGGATTCTAGACTACGTCGTGGGAATCTTTTCTATTTGGTTCATTGGAAAGGTTTTGGCCATGAGGATGATTCCTGGGAGCCTGCCTCGAACATATCTGCTCCGCGTCTGATTTCCCTCTTCCATAGACGTAACCCTGATCGTCCTAGGCCTTGAACCTCGCTGTGGTTCTTTTTGTGGGGGGCTCTGTCAGGGTTACTGCTTGCTAATGATCTGTCCCTTTAAGAGCCTCCTATATCAAGCACTTCCCCCCAGCATTCATTGCTGGTTAATTGAGAAAGGATTCACAGCACAAGCGTTACACTGAGAGTTTTCCTCACTCTCCAACAGCCTCATAAATTCTTATTTAAAGAGTTACTAATAACATCTCTTATTTTTCATTCCTACATCTAGCAGCTCTTCTACTCAATTCAACACTGGAAGATATTTCATACTATAAGGAAATCAAACAAACTCGACATCAAACCCTGAAGCATTTACAAGGTAACAGGATTCAAGCAGCTTCATACACAGCACAGCAAGTAGCGGTGACGTCATCAGCTGCAGCCGCAACCGCTCTCCCTCTGAGTACCACGCTGCTGTTCATAACAAACGGACAAGTAACTATTCCTGTGTTCTCAGGTCAGACCTAATTATTTTATTATTAATCGTTATCCTTACTTAATTTGATGAACTTTACCTGCCTAATTAAGGAATACTATATTTTACGTTACTGCTTAATTTGAACTGTTTGCATTATCAAATGCCCTGAAAGTAATACAGTTTATGAAGTTAATAAACTGTCACTTATTGGGCAAATAGTAATACATTATATGAAGCACTGACAACGAATTCATCAAGCTTCTTTTATGTTACAAACCTACTTTTGAGGAAATTGTTGGTTCTTATTTATAAAACAAAATTAAATGCTTGTTCAAATTGCTACAAATACAAACTATTACAGGGGGGTTGCATCCAGGATGCAACTGAAGGAAAAAAGATAGCACCAATAATAGGCCCCATCCCAGAAGCACTACTAGTCAGAAAGGCTCCCTCCCCAGTGAAGGCGCACGCTCTTGAAATCTGGCTACGGGACTACCCCCGATCGCAAATGGTTTTATGATTCCTGTCGATTCAGTAATCAGAGGTTCAGTTAAGCACCGGAACCTACGTTCGGTATATGAGTACCCTCATATAGTAAAGAAAAAACTAGACAAATAATTAAACCTTGGTCGCGTGATTGGCCCTTTCCCATTCCCGCCATTCCGAGAGATGGTTGTCTCACCATTAGGTGTAGTCCCTAGAAAGGAGGCAGGGAAATTTCGACTGATACAGCACCTTTCCTACCCCAAAGGGAGCTCAGTGAATGATGCCATCGATCCAGAGCTTAGCACAGTGCGCTATCAATCTTTCGACAGCACGCTGGAGATAGTCTAGGGGGTTGGGAGGGGTGCTTTGTTAGAAAAATTAGATATAGAGTTTAGATTATTGCCCCTACATCCTTCTGCCTTTCAACTTATGGTATGCAAATTTGGTGGTGGTTACTACAGTGAGTGCAGAATTATTAGGCAAATGAGTATTTTGACCACATCATCCTCTTTATGCATGTTGTCTTACTCCAAGCTGTATAGGCTCGAAAGCCTACTACCAATTAAGCATATTAGGTGATGTGCATCTCTGTAATGAGAAGGGGTGTGGTCTAATGACATCAACACCCTATATCAGGTGTGCATAATTATTAGGAAACTTCCTTTCCTTTGGCAAAATGGGTCAAAAGAAGGACTTGACAGGCTCAGAAAAGTAAAAAATAGTGAGATATCTTGCAGAGGGATGCAGCACTCTTAAAATTACAAAGCTTCTGAAGCATGATCATCGAACAATCAAGCGTTTCATTCAAAATAGTCAACAGGGTCGCAAGAAGCGTGTGGAAAAACCAAGGCGCAAAATAACTGCCCATGAACTGAGAAAAGTCAAGCGTGCAGCTGCCAAGATGCCACTTGCCACCAGTTTGGCCACATTTCAGAGCTGCAACATCACTGGAGTGCCCAAAAACACAAGGTGTGCAATACTCAGAGACATGGCCAAGGTAAGAAAGGCTGAAAGACGACCACCACTGAACAAGACACACAAGCTGAAACATCAAGACTGGGCCAAGTAATATCTCAAGACTGATTTTTCTAAGGTTTTATGGACTGATGAAATGAGAGTGAGTCTTGATGGGCCAGATGGATGGGCCCGTGGCTGGATTGGTAAAGGGCAGAGAGCTCCAGTCCGACTCAGACGCCAGCAAGGTGGAGGTGGAGCACTGGTTTGGGCTGGTATCATCAAAGATGAGCTTGTGGGGCCTTTTCGGGTTGAGGATGGAGTCAAGCTCAACTCCCAGTCCTACTGCCAGTTTCTGGAAGACACCTTCTTCAAGCAGTGGTACAGGAAGAAGTCTGCATCCTTCAAGAAAAACATGATTTTCATGCAGGACAATGCTCCATCACACGGGTCCAAGTACTCCACAGCGTGGCTGGCAAGAAAGGGTATAAAAGAAGAAAATCTAATGACATGGCCTCCTTGTTCACCTGATCTGAACCCCATTGAGAACCTGTGGTCCATCATCAAATGTGAGATTTACAAGGAGGGAAAACAGTACACCTCTCTGAACAGTGTCTGGGAGGCTGTGGCTGCTGCTGCACGCAATGTTGATGGTGAACAGATCAAAACACTGACAGAATCCATGGATGGCAGGCTTTTGAGTGTCCTTGCAAAGAAAGGTGGCTATATTGGTCACTGATTTGTTTTTGTTTTGTTTTTGAATGTCAGAAATGTATATTTGTGAATGTTGAGATGTTATATTGGTTTCACTGGTAAAAATAAATAATTGAAATGGGTATATATTTGTTTTTTGTTAAGTTGCCTAATAATTATGCACAGTAATAGTCACCTGCACACACAGATATCCCCCTAAAATAGCTAAAAGTAAAAACAAACTAAAAACTACTTCCAAAACTATTCAGTTTTGATATTAATTAGTTTTTTTGGGTTCATTGAGAACATGGTTGTTGTTCAATAATAAAATTAATCCTCAAAAATACAACTTGCCTAATAATTCTGCACTCCCTGTATGTTGATTGCAGCCTGCCTATGGGTTGTGCCATTTCTTGTGCTTTATTAGAAACTTTCAGTACGTTTCTAAACTGGGCAGTGTCCTGTAAGGTAGGCAGGGATTGCCTAGCTCACTAACTGGACGACTTCTTGATTTTGGGTCAGAAAGGTTTAGACAATTGCTTAGATGCAATGAATGAAATGCGAGAACTCATGCCCCTATTTGGTGTTCCTCTTGCTGAGGAGAAATCTCAAGGTCCTGTTACTTGTGTAACATTTTTGGGAATAGAAATTGATACGGAGAAAATGATTTGCAGACTCCCCCTAGACAACATACAGGGTATGCTGATGGTGGTTCAAGCTGCTGTTTCCTCTAAGTGCATCACCCTGAAACAATTACAGTCCCTCCTTGGCCTTTTAAAATTTGCCTGAAGGGTTATTCCCATGGGGAGGGTTTTCAACCGCAGGTTAGAAAGTAAGCTATGTGGAAAAGTTAATCCATCAGGCAAAATCTACATTTCAGGGGGTATGATAGCTGACCTAAAGGTTTGGGAGTCTTTCTTGCAGCAATTTCATGGCATTCGCTTATGGTGCTCTGATCCTATCTCTAGTCAGATTTTACACTTATTCACGGATGTGGCAGGGTCCCGGGGCTACGGTGCATATTTTCAAGGGGGTGGAGTGCAGGCCCTTGGCCCGATGATTGGAGGACTCAAGTGTTAACTAGATATCTCACACTCCTGGAATTATTTCCTATAGTCCTGGCCACTGAGCTCTGGGGTAAGCAGTTTTCGAACAGAACTGTTGTCTTCTGGACAGATAACCTAAGTGTCGCGCATGCGATTAATGGACTGTCGGCCACATTGGCTGTAGTGGTTTGTTTGTTACTTCACTTGGTGTTACGCTGTCTGGAACTTAACATTCAGTTTAAGGCACAGCAAGTCCCTGGTGTGAATAATGTAATTGCTGGTGCCCTTTCCAGGTTTGATTGGCTGACCTTTAGGCGCCTTGCCCCTCACACTGCAAGACTTGGCTTTCCTTATCCTGGTTTCCTTTGGCAGCTTCTGAACCCTGGATATCCCTACTCCTATTAGTTCGGGCATCACTAGCCCCATCTAATTGGTGCTCTTACGTCAGGTTGTGGAAGGAATGGGACATATTTTGCCATGACCAGAGGGTGGAGGCGGCTGAAGTTTCTCCATCCAAGCAGTGTGTCGGCAAGGGTGTTCAGCTACACCATATTAAGGCCTCCCCTGATTCAATATTCCTTTTCCTCCCCATTTAAAAACAGACCAACAAGGTAAGGAGATATGGGTAACCTTCCCTAAGATGCCAGGCAGTTGCTGCCCGGTGGTCTTAGTAAATCAATATTTAGCTATTTGTCCCACAGTTCAAGGCCCCTTACTCATGCACGAGAATGGTTCCTCATTATCCCTTTTCCAGTTTCGTAGAGTATTGGCACGTGTTGCTACTTTAGCAGGTTTTGATGCTTCAAAAATAGCCCGACACTCCTTTCGGATAGGTGCAGTGACTAATGCAGCTATAGCGGGGGATTCTGTAGACTCTATTAAGCGCTTAGGCAGGTGGCGCTCCAATAAATACAGGTCTTATGTTCGGCCAATTGTTTAAATGTTCCTTTCTCAAAGTTGTAGTTACTAACGTTGTTTGTTTTTTCAGGAGCATCCCAAGGCACTAGAAAGATTTGCATTGTGAGGCACTCCTATGTGCACTGGGCTTCAATCCATTGCCGGTCCCTTCCTGGTGACCAGAGCCTTGGGTTTTCCCCTGCCAAAGCGTCAGTTAGATGGTTGGGTGTCTGAGGCCCTTGTACATTGGGGGAAACCTCATACTATCATCCTGCATTTAGGGGGTAATGATTTGGGTGCTCTTCCAGTCCTGCAACTTATTAAGATCAAGCAGACAGACATTAGTTTGATGAGGACCCGTATTCCCAATGTTATTCTGGGTTGGTCTAGTGTTTTTCCAGGGCTGGAATGGAGGCACATATCTTCCCACAGTACAGCGTACAGGGTGAGGAAGAAGATTAATTCAACCATTGGCAGGACCGTCACAGAGCAGGGAGGTTTTGTGGTTAGACACAAGGCCTTAACGGCCAACAAGACAGAATATTATAGGAGAGAGAAGGTGCATTTACAGAATATAACCCTAGATATATTTATCCATAATATTCAAATGTCTCTTCTACCCTTCCTGTAAGTCAGGTCGTGGTTATTAGTGGTGGCGGCAATTATACCATCTGAGATGCTATCTTGTGGTGGGAGGTAGCGGCCCTGTTGTGTGGGAGAGGGTGAACAGGAGGAGTGGTGACCAGTCTAAAAGTTGGGAGGGGCGGAAAGCAACAGGTGCACATGAGGTGCAATTCCTTCCCCTTGTGGGTGGGTCACATGATCCCGCAAACCCTCAGTAGCATCTCCCTGAGCAGAGGGGACCCACCCCTCTGTTGCAGTTTCCGTTTGGGCCGCGGACCTCTAGTAGCGCTGGCTTAGTTAGCTCTTGCTTGCTGCCATCTTAGCCTTGTCGGTTTCTAGGTTTATATTTATTGTTTAATAAAAAATTTTTTACTTGTGACGGTTAAAAAATGTACCCATACATAAGTGTTGTGTCTTTATTTATTATTTAAAACACAGTTATAAGTTATTATAAGTTATGTTTATGTAGATATGTTAGTTTTCCCTCTCTGCTGGTAACGAGTGGTAAGCCTTTAATCCCTTAAGGCAGTGTAAGGACCAGCATGGGACTGTAGCAACCTAAGGGTTAAGGCTGTAGGGAGTGAGATAGGAGAAGAGGGCTGGGTAGAGAAGCAAGTGTAACATACAAACATACAAACAAACAAACAAAAAAAACACATGCACCCTTAATGTACGATTTCTCCTTGATAACAATTGTAAAGACAATTTTTTTAGTGATAGGGTTGAAAATTATACTAAGAGCGGCCAAAATAAGGTGAAAGATGGATTTAAACAATCTTTGTGACTTTGAGTACTACATAAACTACACCCTATTGTTTTGCATCAAAACATTTACAAGTCCTCAGAGATTATGTTATCATGCTGGGCTCTGTCCATCTAATCCCTAACAGCACCTGTACGTATTCAATAATATAAAATTAGCTAAGATCTTTTGTACTTCCTGATCCAAAAGCTGCAATATATATCTATTGTCATCACTGCCATGTATTTATAGGCTGGCTTTATGGTAACAGAATTATCCATACTGGAGGCTGCCAACATCCCTTTATTGTAGACAAAACATATTGAATATTTAATTGAATTGTTTTTGACTTCCATGTTCTTTTAATTAATCAAATTCATATTACAATATTTCAGAAAAAGTTGAATGTTTTTTTGAAAATGCCTTTAAAACGTCTAAAGTGCTTCTTAAATGGCAGCACTAAAGGTCCTTATGGAATGCTAAAATAGGCTAATCTTAATCTATTATTGTAAACTAAATTAACTTGTTGACAGTAATCGCAAAGTCTATGTCATCAACCTTGGCAATTCTATCAGTTTTACAAAGTCCAAAAAAAATCATCTCATACACACTTTTAATGAGTATTAAATAACAATAAATGTAACAATAGTTTTGGAATGTGACTTCTATACCAAGGATTATTTTAAAAGAATACGCCATGTTAAACTAAGGAAAGGTGACTACATAATTTCAGAAAGAAAAAAAAAAGAAAAAATAAACTCCAAAGGACACAGGTTAATCAGACCTAATTATGATACTTCATTACAATTGCTGGTTCTTCCTTTTGGCAGAAGTACACATACAGAGATTTTTATTAATTGAACGTCTCCTTGAACCATTACAAAAAAAATTGCCTTTTTTTCATTACAAAGTATACTAAAGAGTCCTTACCTGAGTAACTCTAATTCTGGAAGAGTTTATTGTACAATTTTTTGGAACAACAAAATAACACAATCGGGCAATTTTTAAACGTGTTTAATTTTTGTTTTGCCCTTGATGATTTAAGCTGTGGAAGGCTATTAATAATAATATGTACACAGTTCACACTGAGCCTTCTCATGGCTCCAAATCCACACTGATACATCTGGCTCCGAGAATAGCTGAATGCCGCTGCCTGCAGCCATATTCAGCATTGCAAATTAATGTTTTGTCACGAAAAAATAGTTTAAAATAATTTTTTAATGAAAATTAATTCACCTGCTATTTCCTCTGGCATATGTCTTCAGAACAACTGGGGAAAAACTGAACAGCAGCTTAAATTTGAATAAAGTTAAAGTAGTAGCTAGTGCTATGAGTACAAGCCTGCAGCAGAACCAAAAATAACTATATATTTTTTTAAATATATTTTAATCACTATGCCCTCATCTTCCCATTCTCTCTTCTTCCCATTTTTTCTTCTTCTCTCAAAAAATCACCATTATGGAGATAAATAATTGGCCTTTAAAACAATATTACAAAATCTTGCAAGACCAGAGATATTAAGAGAACTAGGCCCTCTATGTTTTCCTTCTCCCACGCTCTCCTATTTCTTCCTTACAGTATTTTCCCCCTCTGTGTTATTACATGTTGTGTATGTGTAATGGCACTGGAAAGGGAAACAGGCAGAAAGCTGACTGAGCATTAAGTGAAAGAAAACTAACAGAAATTGACCTTTATAGCAGTTTGGCCAAAAACAAAAGTGAAACTAACAGACTTGTTGGCTGACATAAGATTCAATCTGTTGACATTGCGGGTTATTGAATAATGCAAGTATGAGCATCTCCTGTCTTTAGAAAAATGGCTATAACTGCATGAACACATTTTTTTTTTTTGCTCCATGCATTTGTTAGCTTATTGGCTCATTAAAAACCAACTTATTTTTTATCATATTTCTAAGGTATGCAAAAAATAGCAAGATTTCTTAATCGTAGCATTTGGCTGAAAATGATTACATGTGTCTATTAAATGCTTAAATATTGTGGGCCAGGTTATGAGTGGCACGCTAACAGTTACATGTGAGTGACATGGTTGTTTGCAGTGCACGTGTCGGATGTAGTGCTCGTATTACAAGTTGAAAGTAAACATGATCGTGTGTCGGATAGCGTGACCTCAGAACTCTGGTTAACTGTTTTGCAAAACAAAAAAGTGTCACTAAACACATCAAAAATACATTTAAAACTACAGTAGCAGGTATAATAACACTAATAAAAATTATAAAAAAAAATATTGCACATAAAATTTATAATGGCTCAAAGATATGAGGTCTCAGGGGTTAGAGAAATAAAAGCAGGCAAAGGGCTTTAACATAGAGATACATGCAGAATACCATCTCTGAATGCACAGCACGGGACTACAGCAGCAGAAGACCACACCGGGTGCCACTCCTGTCAGCTAAGAACAGGAAACTGAGGCTACAATTCGCACAGGCTTACCAAAATTGGACAATAGAAGATTAGAAAAACCTTGCCTGGTCTGATGAGTCTCAATTTCAGCTGCAACATTCAGATGGTAGGGTCAGAATTGGGTGTAAACAAAGTGAAAGCATGGATCCATCCTGCCTTGTGTAAATTAAAAATTCCCTTTTTGATTAATTCCTTCTTGTTTTCTCTCTCTGTTGATAAGGGTTTTCTAAATGTTGTCTCCTTTTGCAGAATAGGTCTGCATTTTTCCTTTTGCCATATTTTTGTTCATTGGGAACAGATACCTTTGCAAGGGGAGCTGTATTGTGGCTTTTTAATATATGTTTATATGATTGTAATAAATATCTATGATATTCTTAATCAGAGTATTGCCGGATGAATACTGGGTACCTGGCAGTATAAAACTAGGTGTGCGTCATTCCTGGAGCCAGAAAATCCTGGGGAAAAATCAATAGAGGTCCCCTCTGTGGAACAAATTATAGGAGAACAGACACCTTTAGAAGCAAAAACAGTATTAGTCTGGTTAAAATGCATCAAAATATTTAAGCAAGCATTGCACAGCTGAGCTGGAGGCAATACATCAGCCTGTTTACAATATACACGATTCACCTAGATAGGAGAATGTTCAGATAAGTTATCTTCTAAAGAGGTTTCAGGGACAGACACAGAAAGCTCCATAATAAATGAAAATACTAAACAAAAAATAGATAATCAAACATTAGGCTATATTCCCCAAAAAAGCAAGGGAAAAACTTACCCCCTCCAAATACCAGTAAGGCCTGAGAGCAATAACCTGACATAAAAAAGAGGAATAGTGAACCGGAAAAACATGAGAGCACACAAAGACAGAAGCAGGAATGCGTGCGCACCGAGCAAAAACTAAATAGGTAAAAAGTCCGGCAAAAAATATACGTGCAGAAAAAAAAACGTGCTAATCAATTAGCCAATGTGCCCTATCCTAACTATCCTACATGTGCAAACTTGGTACACTGGCATGCGCAAATCAGAGAAGATGACACGCGCAACCCTTAAACCGACAAATGCTAACACGACAATAGGGAAAGCTCACGTAAAAGTAAAAAATTCTAAAATTTAAAGGGGCATGTAACCTATTAAATTTACAGGAGCCAAACAAATAAAAATAGCATAGGCTACATAGTAATATAAACATAAATACCGTATAGTCAAATAGGCTTATATGAGTGTCATGATAAAAATAAAAAAGGTAATTATACCCATGACACACAACCTTGTGACCCCAAGTAGAAAAGCCTTCTTCATTAAAATTAAATGCCAATGCGCACTCAGACAAAATATAACTGGAAAAAAAAAACTTTCATCATTGTTTTTTCTGTTGGTTATTTGAAGTAGCCTATATTGGAATTAATTATGTCCCATACTGATGAAACTGAGACAAGAACAACACTGCAATCAGCACTTTTAATTTCTAACTCCTAAGCACATGAATAACAGTGACTAATGGAAAGCTGTACCGAATGAAACATTATGCTATTTAACTTTATGCTATACAGAAAACACATTATATTCTCATTTTAATGGAATTATAGGAAATAATTGTATGTTAAGTAGAAATATATTTTAACTAACAAACTTCAAAAAGTATTATTATAAGTTCTCCACTTCAAAAAGTATTATTATAAGTTCTCCGCTGTACCTTTAAATTTGTACATTTTTATTGAATAAGCAAACACATGATACATATGATCAGTTCATGTATAGATTTTCGCTAACAATGCCATTTTGATCTTGATAAATGTTATGCAAATGTCATCACTGACTTTGCTTTCTTTTTTTTTTTTAAATGCAGTATAAATTAAGCAACAGGATACACGTTTTTAATCAATGTATGTAAGAAATCTACTGTGAGATATTACATTATAGCAATCAAATTAAATAAACTGTTTTGCGATATTTTGTCTTTACATACCACAGTAAACCCCTACTCTCATACATTTATAATTTAATAACAGTGACTGATGTGCTGAAAGTAATATCCAGTACTTTTTTTTTTTTTTACATAACTGTGCAAAATCCTATTTGGCTATTTGCATAAGTTTATAATCCAGTTTAAGTGACTGATGTGTCAGTCATAATGTGCACCCAGAGATTTTGAATAAGACTAGTCTTGTCCAGATTCAACTATCAAAGCTCTGCAATTTACTGTATTGATTGTAACAAATAACAGTTAACATTTTGACATGAAATGTGACATTAAAAAAACAGTTTATACTAATGTTTGTTAAATATTTTTACATTTCCTTAAAAAAGTTATTCAAATCTATTATTTAATTGTATCAGGGGGTAATAGACTTTCTTACTCATTATTGTGGTACAGTAGTGTATCCGTAGTCTGAATGAATGTTCTTTTTATTCTTACAATATGTTTAGATGTGCTCTGTGAACTACAGCCCCATTCTTTATTGTATACATGAACACTGTAATTACAATAATGAGGATCTGCCTTATCTCCTTATTTAAGCGTTACTTAGCCATTTTATTAATGAAAAAAAAAATTACACTACAAATGTTTGGATTCTATTTGACCTGCTATAATGGAGCCACTATGAACAGAAATTCATAAATTTATCATAGTGGATCATTTTAGTGACATCTTACAACTGTTCAATATGAGCAGCTGCTAGGGAGTTGTTGACCCTCCTCACTACAACAATGTTATATGGCATCGTACCAGCATTATAGCATTTTAACCCTAACTACAACCTCCTCCAACTATAATTTAAACTGCCCTCATCTGTCTTGGAGTATAAAACAGCTATTAGCCTTAAATGCTGCTGTCCTGTCATCCAGAATCACAATTAGCTTTAACTGCATTTCAGCAAATAACAATCCTAACTTAAGGGCCATGATACCCAAATGTTGAAACACTTGAAAGTGATGCAGCATAGTTGTAAAATGCTGACTAGAAAATATCATCTGAACATCTCTATGTAAAAAAGAAAGATATTTTACCTAAAAAATTCCTCAGTAGCCACATCCCATTGTAAAGGACTTTTAAGCAGCAAATCAGTATGTCTGTTCCGGGACAGCTAAGGGAGTGAGCTTTTGTGCACTCTCATGTTATTTCCCTATTCAGTTTAAGGAAGTTTACTATGAAATCTCATGAGAGTTAAGTGAAATCACAGTAAAAAAGTTAATGAACTCAACACTGTTGATGCTGATTGGCTGCTGTTCATTTCTTCATTTTTTTATTTTTTTTTTACCTGCAGCTGGGCAGCAGCTGAGTATAACTTTTTACACAGAACTTACTCTGGTGAGCTGAGGAAGTTGTGAGGTAAAATATCTTCCTTTTTTACATAGAGATGCTCATGTGATATTTTCCTGTCAGCTTTTTACAGTTATACTACATCAGTTTCAAGCGATTTAGCATATGAGTATTATGTCCCTGTATCTGATCTCCACAGCAAATAAGCATAATGCTTAAGTGTCTTCTACCCCTGTAATCATAACTGCAACTTACCACATTGCTAAAAAACAACAACTGCATTAGTGGGAGTATTGTGAGCTATTGCACAAAACCTAGGGTATTGCTGATGTTATAGTCTAGCAGCTCTCTATAGTTGAAGCTATGATTTGTAAACTGCTGTAGTGCTTAAAGGTACATGAAATCCAAAACAAATTCTTTCGTGATTCAGATAGAGAATATTATTTTAAACAGCATTCTAAATTACTTCTATTGTCTAATTTGCTTCATTCTTTAGATGTCCTTTGTTGAAGAAATAGCAATACACATGGGTGAGCCAATCACAGGAGGCATCTATGTGCAGCTACCAATCAACAGCTACGTAGCCTATTTATATATGTTTTTCAACAAAGGATATCAAGAGAATGAAGCAAATTAGATAGTAAAAGTAAATTGTAAAGTTGTTTTAAATTGCATGCTCTGTCTAAATCATGAAAGAAAAAAGTGTGGGTTTCATGTCTCTTTAACTTACCCACTGTTTGAGAAGCTTGAGTGCAATTGCTGGCCAATTGAAAACAATAGGCTATGGCTCAGTCTCTATTATTATGTTAAAATGTTTCAGAAAAAAACTTGCCTCATATATAGTATAATTCCTCATTACCCAATAGCGACATTTAGCACTAGCCAAGAGGAAAAATACACCACAAGCCAGACAAGAAAAAGTAGAAAAATATTTTAGTTTGGAAATCTTGCTTGGGGTAGGTCTGCAGATAGGAGATTAATAGTTAAAATATCACCTGAACATCTCTATGTAAAAAAGAAAGATATTTTACCTCAAAATGTCCTAAGTATTCACACCACATTGTAAAGGTCTTTAAGCAGTAAATCAGTATGTCTGTCCCGGGACAGGCAAGGGAGTGAGCTTTGTGCACACTCATATTATTTCCCTATTCACTTTAAGGAAGTTTACTATGAAATCTCACAAGAGTTAAGTGAAATCTCATGAGATCACAGTAAAAGAGTTCATGACATCAGCACTGCTGATGCTGATTGGCTGCTGTTCATTTCTTCATTTATTTTTTTCCCTGAAGCTGGATAGCAGCTGAAGTATAACTTTTGACACAGAACTCTTTTAGGCTTGCTGTATTGATTCTCTGTTAAAGTAACATTGTCTAAGTATAATAGCTAACCAAGCTATTTTCTAAATTATTTGCTTTGCAAGGGTTGCATTTTTATTTTAAAAAAAGGAAATAACTAAATAACTTTATTTCTAGCATTCCATTTTTTTTTTGTTTTTCTGTCTGTGTGGGTAATTAGGGGTGGGATTATTTTCACCTGTTTGGGCCTTGGAAGCCTATAAATTTAGCACATTTACTCTGTGAGCTTGCTCTTTTAGGCTTGCTGTATTGATTCTCTGTTAAAGTAACATTGTCTAAGTATAATAGCTAACCAAGCTATTTTCTAAATTATTTGCTTTGCAAGGGTTGCATTTTTATTTTAAAAAAAGGAAATAACTAAATAACTTTATTTCTAGCATTCCATTTTTTTTTTGTTTTTCTGTCTGTGTGGGTAATTAGGGGTGGGATTATTTTCACCTGTTTGGGCCTTGGAAGCCTATAAATTTAGCACATTTACTCTGTGAGCTTGCTCTTTTAGGCTTGCTGTATTGATTCTCTGTTAAAGTAACATTGTCTAAGTATAATAGCTAACCAAGCTATTTTCTAAATTATTTGCTTTGCAAGGGTTGCATTTTTATTTTAAAAAAAGGAAATAACTAAATAACTTTATTTCTAGCATTCCATTTTTTTTTTGTTTTTCTGTCTGTGTGGGTAATTAGGGGTGGGATTATTTTCACCTGTTTGGGCCTTGGAAGCCTATAAATTTAGCACATTTACTCTGTGAGCTTGCTCTTTTAGGCTTGCTGTATTGATTCTCTGTTAAAGTAACATTGTCTAAGTATAATAGCTAACCAAGCTATTTTCTAAATTATTTGCTTTGCAAGGGTTGCATTTTTATTTTAAAAAAAGGAAATAACTAAATAACTTTATTTCTAGCATTCCATTTTTTTTTGTTTTTCTGTCTGTGTGGGTAATTAGGGGTGGGATTATTTTCACCTGTTTGGGCCTTGGAAGCCTATAAATTTAGCACATTTACTCTGGGAGCTTGCTCTTTCAGGGTTGCTGTATTGATTCTCTGTTAAAGTAACATTGTCTGTTTAAGTATAATAGTTAGCTAACCAAGCTATTTTCTAAATTATTTGCTTTGCAAGGGTTGCATTTTTATTTTAAAAAAAGGAAATAACTAAATAACTTTATTTCTAGCATTCCATTTTTTTTTGTTTTTCTGTCTGTGTGGGTAATTAGGGGTGGGATTATTTTCACCTGTTTGGGCCTTGGAAGCCTATAAATTTAGCACATTTACTCTGGGAGCTTGCTCTTTCAGGGTTGCTGTATTGATTCTCTGTTAAAGTAACATTGTCTGTTTAAGTATAATAGTTAGCTAACCAAGCTAATTTATAAATTATTTGCTTTGCAAGGGTTGCATTTTTATTTTAAAAAAAGGAAATAACTAAATAACTTTATTTCTAGCATTCCATTTTTTTTTTGTTTTTCTGTCTGTGTGGGTAATTAGGGGTGGGATTATTTTCACCTGTTTGGGCCTTGGAAGCCTATAAATTTAGCACATTTACTCTGTGAGCTTGCTCTTTTAGGCTTGCTGTATTGATTCTCTGTTAAAGTAACATTGTCTAAGTATAATAGCTAACCAAGCTATTTTCTAAATTATTTGCTTTGCAAGGGTTGCATTTTTATTTTAAAAAAAGGAAATAACTAAATAACTTTATTTCTAGCATTCCATTTTTTTTTTGTTTTTCTGTCTGTGTGGGTAATTAGGGGTGGGATTATTTTCACCTGTTTGGGCCTTGGAAGCCTATAAATTTAGCACATTTACTCTGTGAGCTTGCTCTTTTAGGCTTGCTGTATTGATTCTCTGTTAAAGTAACATTGTCTAAGTATAATAGCTAACCAAGCTATTTTCTAAATTATTTGCTTTGCAAGGGTTGCATTTTTATTTTAAAAAAAGGAAATAACTAAATAACTTTATTTCTAGCATTCCATTTTTTTTTTGTTTTTCTGTCTGTGTGGGTAATTAGGGGTGGGATTATTTTCACCTGTTTGGGCCTTGGAAGCCTATAAATTTAGCACATTTACTCTGTGAGCTTGCTCTTTTAGGCTTGCTGTATTGATTCTCTGTTAAAGTAACATTGTCTAAGTATAATAGCTAACCAAGCTATTTTCTAAATTATTTGCTTTGCAAGGGTTGCATTTTTATTTTAAAAAAAGGAAATAACTAAATAACTTTATTTCTAGCATTCCATTTTTTTTTGTTTTTCTGTCTGTGTGGGTAATTAGGGGTGGGATTATTTTCACCTGTTTGGGCCTTGGAAGCCTATAAATTTAGCACATTTACTCTGGGAGCTTGCTCTTTCAGGGTTGCTGTATTGATTCTCTGTTAAAGTAACATTGTCTGTTTAAGTATAATAGTTAGCTAACCAAGCTATTTTCTAAATTATTTGCTTTGCAAGGGTTGCATTTTTATTTTAAAAAAAGGAAATAACTAAATAACTTTATTTCTAGCATTCCATTTTTTTTTGTTTTTCTGTCTGTGTGGGTAATTAGGGGTGGGATTATTTTCACCTGTTTGGGCCTTGGAAGCCTATAAATTTAGCACATTTACTCTGGGAGCTTGCTCTTTCAGGGTTGCTGTATTGATTCTCTGTTAAAGTAACATTGTCTGTTTAAGTATAATAGTTAGCTAACCAAGCTAATTTATAAATTATTTGCTTTGCAAGGGTTGCATTTTTATTTTAAAAAAAGGAAATAACTAAATAACTTTATTTCTAGCATTCCATTTTTTTTTTGTTTTTCTGTCTGTGTGGGTAATTAGGGGTGGGATTATTTTCACCTGTTTGGGCCTTGGAAGCCTATAAATTTAGCACATTTACTCTGTGAGCTTGCTCTTTTAGGCTTGCTGTATTGATTCTCTGTTAAAGTAACATTGTCTAAGTATAATAGCTAACCAAGCTATTTTCTAAATTATTTGCTTTGCAAGGGTTGCATTTTTATTTTAAAAAAAGGAAATAACTAAATAACTTTATTTCTAGCATTCCATTTTTTTTTGTTTTTCTGTCTGTGTGGGTAATTAGGGGTGGGATTATTTTCACCTGTTTGGGCCTTGGAAGCCTATAAATTTAGCACATTTACTCTGGGAGCTTGCTCTTTCAGGGTTGCTGTATTGATTCTCTGTTAAAGTAACATTGTCTGTTTAAGTATAATAGTTAGCTAACCAAGCTAATTTATAAATTATTTGCTTTGCAAGGGTTGCATTTTTATTTAAAAAAAAGGAAATAACTAAATAACTTTATTTCTAGCATTCCATTTTTTTTTTGTTTTTCTGTCTGTGTGGGTAATTAGGGGTGGGATTATTTTCACCTGTTTGGGCCTTGGAAGCCTATAAATTTAGCACATTTACTCTGGGAGCTTGCTCTTTCAGGGTTGCTGTATTGATTCTCTGTTAAAGTAACATTGTCTGTTTAAGTATAATAGTTAGCTAACCAAGCTATTTTCTAAATTATTTGCTTTGCAAGGGTTGCATTTTTATTTTAAAAAAAGGAAATAACTAAATAACTTTATTTCTAGCATTCCATTTTTTTTTGTTTTTCTGTCTGTGTGGGTAATTAGGGGTGGGATTATTTTCACCTGTTTGGGCCTTGGAAGCCTATAAATTTAGCACATTTACTCTGGGAGTTTGCTCTTTCAGGGTTGCTGTATTGATTCTCTGTTAAAGTAACATTGTCTGTTTAAGTATAATAGTTAGCTAACCAAGGTAGTTAGGCAAACAAGGTTTTGGGGTAACCAAGGGGAAAATATTTATTTTATACTTTTAAGTTAAACCTTTTATTAAGAATGTGTGAGAATCTCATTCAGTGTACAGCTTGCCACATGTTTGCATCACTGGAGCAGCCACTTCTGGGATTATATGTTTGTGGCAAGTGTGAGCATATTGTCTCTTTAGAAACTCATATTGGGGATCTGGAGGAACGAATTGCAACACTGCATGAAATTCAGACACTTGAAAGGGAAATGGATAGGACCGAGCTGGTTGTTAATGGTTCCAGCAGTGGGAATGGGGAGGATTCAGATGAGGAGACTCCAGGATGTAGCTGGGTCACAGTTAGAGGGCGAAGTAAGCGGAAGAGACAGGCCAGTTCTGAGCTGGTACACCCCAATTGATTTGCAAGATTAAGTGAAGATGTTGGGGATATCAGTTCAGGGGTGGCAGTGTCAGAGAGGGCCGTGTTGCCTAGTATAGTGAACAGTCCTTTAGCTGTGGAAGAGGAGCATACTATGGTGGGCAGTCCTTCAGTCATGGAAGAGGGGCATACAAGTCAGGGCCAGAGGCAGATGTTGGTGGTAGGAGACTCTATTATAAGGAAGGTTGATAGGGTAATTTGTCATCCAGACCCTTTACATAGAACAGTTTGCTGTCTTCCAGGGGCTCGTGTTAGGCATATTGTGGAGCGTATTGATAGATTGTTAGAGGGATGCGGGTCTGATCCTGCAGTCATGGTGCATATTGGTACTAATGAAGAAATCAGTGGGAGATGGAGAGTCCTAAAAAATGACTTCAGGGAGTTAGGTAGCAAGCTTAAAGCAAGGACATCCAAAGTAATATTTTCTGAGATATTACCAGTGCCGTGTGTTAACTCAGTAAGGCAGAAGGAGCTAAGGTCTGTTAATTCATGGCTAAAAACATGGTGTAAAAATGAGGGGTTTGACTTTTTAGAACACTGGGCTGATTTTTCACTAGGGTACAAATTGTACAGTAAGGATGGATTGCACCTGAATGACATGGGTGCAGGTGTGTTGGGGGAAAGGATGGTAGCACGTTTAGAGAACCTTTTAAACTAGGCAAAGGGGGGGAGGGTCAATTTGAACAAAATAGAACAGAGAGATCAGTGTCTGAATATGTCACTCCATTAATATCTCAAGGAAGGGATGACTTAAGAAATGTCACATTAGAAAGTATAGAGGAAAGTACACCAAGTAGCAGCAGAAAGCACATGAAAATTAAATGTATGACAACAAATGCAAGAAGCATGACAGGTAAAATGGGGGAGCTGACGCTCTTAGTTGCAGAAGAGGACTATGATGTTATCAGTATAACTGAAACTTGGTGGGATGATTCACATGACTGGGCAGTTAACTTAGAGGGGTATACATTATTTAGGAGGGACAGGAATAATAAAAGGGGTGGAGGAATCTGCATGTATATTAAACATGACCTTAAACCTACAATAAGGGAAGATATTTATGATACAAGTGACAATGTAGAGACCCTGTGGGTTGAAATAAAGAGTGGGGGGAAAAATCCTAAAAAAATATTACTAGGAACATGCTACAAGCCTCCCAACATTAGTGACCCGGAGGAAACTCAACTACTTATCCAAGTAGGTAAGGCTGCTAATAACAGTGCTGTAATTATGGGAGATTTTAACTACCCTGATATAAACTGGGCCAATGAAACTAGTAATTCAGCTAAGGGGGATAGATTTTTAAATGTTCTCAGGGATAACTTCTTGTCACAATTAATAGAGGAGCCAACTAGGAGTAAAGCTATATTGGATTTAGTGCTATCAAACAATACAGATATAATATCAAACATAGAAGTTAAAGAACATTTGGGTAACAGTGATCATAACATGGTCACATTTGAAATCTCTTTTCATATGCAGTGTTTTAAAGGCTTAACTAAGACTTTTAATTTCAAGAAAGCAAAATTCAACGATTTAAGGAAATCATTAAATAATATAAATTGGGACAATGTATTTTCTAATAAAAATACAGAGGATAAATGGATAATATTTAAAAATTTGTTAAATAAATATACATATCAATACATACCATATGGTTATAAAAATAAAAATAAAAAAAATAAGCCGTTATGGCTAAATAAAAATGTGTTAAAAGAAATTAGGAAAAAACGTAGGGCATTTAAATTATTAAAAGAAAATAGTACAGACTCAGCATACAATATTTATAAGGAATGTAACAAAGCATGCAAAAAAGCAATCAAATTAGCCAAAATTGAAAATGAAAAATTAATTGCCAAGGATTCTAAGTCTAACCCTAAAAGGTTCTTTAAGTACATAAATAGCAAAAAATCTAAGAAGGATAATATAGGTACATTAAAATGTGTGGAGGGTAGCATGATAAATAATGACAGGGAAAAGGCTGAGGTACTAAACCAGTTTTTTTCTTCAGTATACACAAGAGAGGAACCATTGAATGATACTTTGGAACAGAATAGAACATGCCAGTCCATACCACTAACTGGGTTTTGTTTAGAGGATATCAGGAAAAAACTAAAAAATATTAAGGTAAATAAAAATCCAGGCCCAGATGGAATACACCCAAGGGTGTTAAGTGAACTTAGCACTGTTATAGACAAACCTTTACTCTTAATTTTTCAAGACTCATTATCCTCAGGCATGGTACCCCAGGATTGGCGTAAAGCTGATGTGGTGCCACTCTTCAAAAAGGGAAGCAGGGATGATCCAGGAAGCTATAGACCAGTTAGTCTGACATCAATAGTGGGGAAGATATTTGAAGGGATTATAAGGGATTATATTGATGAGCATATTCGTGTAAACAAGATTATGAGTTCTAATCAGCATGGCTTTAGGAGAAATAGATCATGTCAAACTAATCTAATTAGATTCTACGAGGAAGTAAGTAAAAATATAGATAAAGGGGAATCAGTTGATGTGATATACTTAGATTTTGCAAAGGCATTTGATACAGTGCCACATGAGAGATTAATGCACAAAATTAAGGGACTGGGAATAGCTGAAAATGTTAGCTCATGGATAAATAACTGGATAAAAGATAGGGAGCAACGAGTAGCAGTAAATGGATCATACTCAGATTGGACAAAGGTAATCAGTGGCGTCCCCCAGGGATCAGTACTGGGCCCTGTTCTTTTTAATATTTTTATAAATGACTTGGAGCAAGGATTAAATAGCGACATCTCTATTTTTGCAGATGATACTAAGTTAAGTAAGGTCATTAGGTCAGAGCAGGATGAACTCTCTTTGCAAAGGGATTTGCTAAAATTAGAACTATGGGCAAGTGAATGGAAAATGAGATTTAATACGGAAAAATGTAAGGTTCTACATTTTGGAAGTAAAAATAAGCAGGCTATGTATTTTTTAAATGGGACAAGACTTAGCCAAACACAGGAGGAAAGGGATTTGGGAGTAGTAATAGATAACAAGCTAAAGATGAGTGCACAATGCAGAGCAGCGGCTTCAAAGGCTAATAAGATACTAGCATGTATTAAAAGAGGCATTGATTCAAGGGAGGAAAGCATAATTCTGTCATTATATAAAGCCCTGGTAAGACCTCACCTTGAGTTTGGAGTGCAGTTCTGGGGACCGATTGCTAAAAAAGATATTGCAGAACTAGAAAAAGTTCAGAGAAGGGCCACAAAGCTAATAAGGGGATTGGAGAAATTAACCTATGAGGAGAGGCTAGCCAAACTGGGTCTGTTCTCTTTAGAAAAAAGGCGCTTGAGAGGTGACATGATTACTTTATATAAATATATTCAAGGCCCATATACAGAGATGGCAGAAGCTCTTTTTATTCCAAGAAAATTGGTTCTGACAAGAGGTCATAATTTAAGGTTGGAGGAAAGGAGATTTAATCTCCTGCAACGGAAACGTTTTTTCACTGTAAGAGCAATAAAATTGTGGAACTCATTACCAAAGGAGGTAGTGAATGCCAATACCATAGATACATTTAAAAATAGTCTGGATACATTTCTGTATATAAACAAAATTCATGGATATGATTGCTAGTATTAAATGGGTCACATTTTAATGGGGTTATTTAAGCTTAACTGGAGCTTTTTGTAAGTATTTTAGATTTGTATAGGTTGAACTCGATGGACTTCAGTCTTTTTTCAACCTTATCTACTATGTTACTATGTTACTTACTCTGGTGAGCTGAGGAAATGTTAAGGTAAAATATCTTTTTTTTTTACATAGAGATGTTCAGGTGATATTTTCCTGTCAGCTTTTTACAGTTATACTGCTTCAGTTTCATGTGATTTAGCATATGGGTATTATGTCCCTTTAAGATTTTTTTTGTTTCGGGTTGTGACAGTTATGGGGTTAATATCAGATTTTTTTTTGCAGTGGAATTTTGTTACTTTTTTAATTGGGGGTTGTGGCAGTTTGGGCTGAATACCAGTTTTAAATAGTGGCAGACACATTTTCAGTTTGGATTTATGGCAGTTAGGGGTTAATACCAGTTAAAGATTTTAACAGTGGGGGATTTTTGCATTGGGGATTATGGCGATTATGGGATTTATATTGGAGTGTTTGCCTTGGGAATTGTGCTGTTAGGGGGTTATTAGCAGTTAGGCCATTTTAGTTGCGAGGGTTAGTGCAGTGGGGGTTGTTGCATTTTAATGGTTACATTTGATAGTTGTCTGGCAATTTAGTGATTAATAGTGTGACAGGGCAGCATTTACATAAATTATTACATTGTGCTAGTGGAAACTACTTTTTTGGGATAGTGCATTGAATACTACTAATTAAATTACATTGATGCACAAAAAATACCTATCCAGCTGTAATTTAGAGCAAAAAATAAAGTGTGATGGATTTTTGCACAAACAGTATTAGCGCTCCATTAAACTTGCATTTTTTGTTCCATAGATTATTATAGCAGATAGGATAGATAACAGGGTGATCAGGTTCTCATTTTTTTGCAAAAGGTACAAAGATCAGAATTAATTGTCAACAGGTAGCGTGCCCTTTGCGGGCGCGCAATAAATTAGTGCTCCACTTGTATTCTAGCCCTAAATATTACATTGTCGCTTTCATAATGCTTGATAGTGGATATTGGCTCAAGATGTAACATTTCCAATGATATTAATACATGTGCCTCTTAGTTTAGTACATAGTTAAGAACTGTTGTGAGAAGAGGTATCTTTACAGATTTTCATCTGTTATATTTTTGTTCTAGGAGATGCTGGCTACTCATGTATGCAATTCTTGATGACTTCTCTAACCTATCCTGTGATCTCAACTGAAATACAGTTTAATGATGCACATGCAAGCACCTAAGCCCTTATTTAGAGGATTTTAGGTGTCATGCAGTATGTAACATTGAAGGTCACATGGATCATTCTTGCTTTTTGTATATTGCTTAACATTGGAATATGACAGGGTGTAGATTTGGATGATTTATCTGTACTTGATGACAACATCACTGATGATCTTGTTGTCAAATGTAAAGCAACAAGTCCTCTAACACTTCCAATAATAAAATACCTTTATTAATATTACAACATGGGTCAACAAATATCTGCAACGTTTCTGGCCTAACTCAGCCCTTCCTCTTGCATGAGGAAGGGCTGAGCTTGGCCCCAAACATTGCAGATATTTGTTGACCCATGTTGTAATATTAATAAAGGTCTTTTATTATTGGAAGTGCTGGAGGACTTGTTGCTTTACATATGATTTAAGACTTGGTAAGTCTCCTCCGGGCACTCCGTTTAACAAGTGCTGTTGCCATTCCTGGATTGTTTACACTGATCTTGCTGTCAAAGCATGTGAAAGAGGTGGATCTGCACCAAGAGCTGAGATTGTTGTATCATATTTTAGTGTTGTTTTCCCAATTTTGAATTTTCCTGAGAAATGGGATTCTTGGCCATAAAACTAGATTAGCCGTAATTTGTATAAATTTTTTTTTATTTTTTTAAGTGACGATGCTTGTCATGTACAGCTACGGCAGAACATCATTAAAGGGACATGAAACCCACATTTTGTCTTTAATGATTCAGATAGAGAATATAATTTTAAACAATTTTCTAATTTACTTCTATTATCTAATTTGTTTCATTCTCTTGGTATAATTTGTTGAGAGAGCAGCAATGCACTAATGGTTTCTAACTGAACACATGTGTGAGCCAATCACAATCAATATATATATACATATATATATATATATAGTCACTAATCAACAGCTAGAATATAGGTTCTGTGCTGCTCATGAGCTTGTCTAGATAAACATTTCAGCAAAGGATAACAAGAGAAGGAAGCAAATTAAATAATAGAAGTTAATTGGAAAGTTGTTTAAAATTGTATTCTCTATCTGAATCATGAAATGACATTTTTGGGTTTCATGTCCCTTTAATACATTTTTTGTTTGATTTTTATAATTTTCCCTTTATTTACATTTTACAAATAAAAGTTTAAAGTTAATTAAATGAGTGTGTCTAATTGTTATCAATGCTTCTGCTTTTAAATATCTGGTAGAGTCATATAAATAAAAGGTATCTATATTATTCTTCTGGTTAAATTACTGTGCACTATATTAAAAAGTTATATTTTGATTAAGAGTTTTGGGTATCCAATAGAATAATGTTTACACACAATAGCGCTATAACACAATATAGAAGATAGTAACTTGAACGTTGTTGTAAGTTATTCATTTGTAAAAGTGGTGTGATTGTGGTGTGTATTTATATATTTTACAAGCATATGTATCATGAAAGATGTCAATAGAGAAGATGGTAAGTGCATGAATGCATTTTAAATAAATTAAACAACAAAACATTGATACAATTACATATTATTGTTAACATCATATTATTCAATCAATCACAAATGTGATGTCAAAGCTTGAACACACTGTTTCTCAACTACAGTCTTCAATTAACCCTAAGATACCAGATTTTCAAAATGTCTTAAAGTGAAATAATCAGCTGATCATTAACCATGGTTGCCAACATGCTCTCACCCATCAGCTAATTATTTTTCCTGTGCTCTAGTTAAGACCTTATGAAAATTTGACCTGTTAGGGGTACTTGAGGATTGGAGTTGAGTAACACTGCTCTAAAATTCTCAAATGGGTTAATAGTTAAAGTGAAGCTCTTGACCACCATAGCATTGATAGTGACAATTTTAAAATGCCACCAATTTAATTAGCAGTGCTAGTTTTATGATCCATTTGTACAACATAAACTGCTGACTGCATCAGTGGCAGTGCTCAGATGGATTAAAAGTGGAACCTTAACCACTTAATGACCACAACGTACCATGTTCAGTGCTGGTTCTCAAGGGTTTTCTTGTTACTAATAGCAAGCAGCAGAACAGAGATATTATACCCTTCCTCATCCCTTCTGGTTAACGGAAATTATGCAGTCTATTAATTACACAATCCCCCTAGAAAGACCAGCGATGTACAGGGTATATTGCAGGTCCTTAAGGTGTTAAATACTTTTAAACTACTATTATTGCTGCTTATCTGGTGATAAAATGACAGGCTTTAATGAAATTGTACAATGCAGTGAAGGCATTTAATATACTTTACATGACATATGTAAATGTTATTGGTAAATAAATAACATACTGTAGGTATAAATATATACAAGAAAGATAAACTTAAACTTTATAATTTAACATGTCTATACATTTTTGTTCCAAATATTTTAACTTCACATAATCTTTTCAATGATTGTCTTAAATTCTTAATCTCTTTTATAATTGTCTTTGTTTTTTGTTTTTGTTTTTTTGCTGGTTTCTCTTCATCATCATCATCATCATATCATCTGTTTGTTAAAATAAATGAAGGCAAAATATGTTAAAAAATATAATAGAAATATAACTAGATATTATTATAGATTAATATTATTATATTTAATAATCTTACCCATGTGTCAGATGTTTTTTCATGTTATTCAGTGATGTACTTTTCTAGGAGTGAAGAGTGGCAGAAGCAGCACAGGAGCAAAAAAGGTGATCATAAATTGTGTTCAAAGGCTGGACAATGGACTCCCAGTTGTCCAGGACAAAAGTGTTGACATGGGGCAATTTGTGAGCCCAGGTTTTAGGTTGACCAGAGAACCGGGAAATGGCTGTTCTGACTTTGATAAAGTCTGTGGCGTATGTACATAGTTATAGAGAACACATCAGTTCACATTCCATGATAAATGTACAACATGCAGATTGGATGCCAGAAGAAATTTCTGGCAAGGCAATGGAAGGTTCTGGGTTGGAGGTTGGCAGGGGAGAAACTGTTGGTACTGAAGATGTTACTGGAGGAGAAGGTGGCAAAGGAGCGGCTTCAGCTCATTGTTTTCATGGTGTAGCATAGCGGCGTGACTGAGTTGAAGTTCCTGCTCAGATTGTTTGAAGGCTGCCCTTGCTAGGTAAGGGCTGCAACCAATTTTGCTGTCCCTGCAGGTTCTATTCTGGCTTGGTTATTAAGCCACTGACCTGGTAGGCTGATCGGGAACTGGAACCCAAAAGCAATGAGACAGCAGACCCTTACAAGCATGAGCTATAGGGGGACATGGAGAAGAGTACAGGATCTTAGGAGGTCTGTGGGGGCATGGGGACTTTATTAATGAACTAAAGAAAAATAAAGTCCAAGCGATGTGTCCAAGAGGAGCAGGGAAAAGCAAGGTCAGACAGTCTAAGGTCAGGGCAGGCAGTGAAGGTTTCTAAATGGAAAAATGTAGCCAAGACCAAGTAGCCAGGAGATGCAATGAAGCTGGAAGCAGGAAAGGACCATGGATCAGGTATTCAGGGCAGAACAGGAGCAGGAACAGGAGCAAAATATCAGGTAACCTTATCTTCAAAATAACTGAGCACTAGGCTGAATGTGTTCAGGGCTTTCATAGGGATTTCCTGTTCACAATAACTGCCTCTTCCTGGAGGGGGAGTATCATCTAATTCCATAAATGAAGCCAGGTCTTAAGATGCCCTCTTAGCACATATTTGCGGCAATTTTGATGCAACAGAGATAGAGGCTGGAAGCCTAACTCCAGGCGCATGGACAGCCGTAGCATGGTGTGGAGGACACTTGCATCGAGGAGCAGGTAAGGGACTTCCTCATAGGTCGATGTGACTTTTAAATATATTAAACAAATATACAATCTACAAATATACTACTACTAATGAAAGAAAAGTAATTTCCGTCTACATCTATATGTGTCTGTGGTCCCTGATTCAACATAATTATTGACCATTGTCTATTAAATTAACAATTTAAAATCAAATGTAAGTCCAATCTTTATTGCATGGCTGCTATCAGTCATTCACAGAATTATTTATAGATAGACAGTGAGCTATAATTCATGCTCATTAGAAGCTGATGCCTCCTGAAAACTTAGTATTGTGCCTATGTTAACAATTTAATTTATTTAAACAATGTTTTAAAAAAATCTGGAAAAAAAAATATTTTTAAAGTTTAGTTTATTTGTGTTAAAAATAATTCAGGTTGCCTAAGAATCATGACGTATAGTAATAGCTGGCAGGAATATGTTTACATTGTTAAACATTAAAATGAACTGACAAATTTAAACTTCAAAATGTCTGAAAAAGATGATTGATTGTTATGAAGCATTGAGTTACGGAACTTAATATTAATCTCCTCTTCACTTAAAGGTATTTTACAAATTTGATAAACAACATTTTTAAAAATAAGATTTATGGAAAAGACACACAAAAGTAAAAATAACTTTCTAATATATAACTATTTAAAATGTTATATAGCATTGAATATAACTGTTAACAACTATCTATTTTCATATTCTATTAATAACTAATGTTATTAATATGTTAATATTAATTAGCAACTAATTATTTGAAACTTTGTAATTTTATCTTGGATTAAAGGGACACTGAACCCAATTTTTTCTTTTGTGATTCAGATAGAGCATGCAATTTTAAGCAACTTTCTATTTTACTCCTATTTTTCTTCGTTCTCTTGCTATCTTTATTTGAAAAAGAAGGCGTCTAAGCTAAGGAGCAATAGACAATTTTTGTTTGGAACAATGGACAGCACTTGTTTATTGGTGGGTGAGTTTATCCACCAATCAGCAAGAACAACCCAGGTTGTTCACCAAAAATGGTCCGGTTTCTAAACGCACTTTCTTGCTTTTAAAATACCAAGAGAATGAAGACAATTTGATAATAGGAGTAAATTAGAAAGTTGCTTAAAATTGCATGCTCTATCTGAATCCCGAAAGAAAAAAAATTGGGTTCAGTGTCCCTTTAAGTATACATAAAGTTTACCAACAGTTACTTACATGCTGCTAGAAGCCCTTTTATAGATTCACATTATGAGGGCTCTCTCCGTTTAAGGTCACAAACATTTCTGTAAAGGTATAATAAAAACCCATAACTCTATACTTTTATTATTAAAAATGTATAATGTAAATGTATAATGTTCCTTAGAGTTGTGGTAAGTTTATTTACAATATATGCGTCTTCAAATACTGCCTTTGATACTGCCCAGTTCCCAAAATATTTGGGTACGTTTTTCACTTTACAAAGTTATTAATATGTGCGCCAAGGTTATGTGCTTTATGCATATTATACTTTTTAATTTGAGTACGTTAGTTATCAAGCAGAAAAACGTGAGAGATGCTTAAGATTTTTACTATATATTAATGTACCACTTAATTTTCATTTGCTTTGTGATGGCCATTTTTAAAGAAAAATAGATAACATAAAACAGTGTTAACTAGAAGGCCAACCCTATGGGGGAAATATATATATATACATTCACCAGCCACTTTATTAGGTATACCTTGCTAGTACAGGGTTGGACCCCCTTTTGCCTTTAGAGCTGCCTTAATTCGTCATGGATTATATTCAACAAGGTTGGAAGCATTCTTCAGACATTTTGGTCCATATTGACATGATAGCATCACGCACTTGCTGCAGATTTGTCGGCTATACCTTCATGATGTGAATCTCCCTTTCCACCACATCCCAAAGGTGCTCTATTGGATTGAGATCTGGTGACTGTGGAGAAACTTATTGTCATGTTTAAGAAACCAGTTTGATGTGATTTGAGATTTGTGACATGAAGGCATTATGCTGCTGGATGTAGCTATCAGAAGATGGGTACACCGCAGTCATAAAGGGATGAAAATGGTCAGCAACAATACTCAGGTAGGCCATGGCATTTAAACAATGCTCAATTAGTACTAAGGGGCCCAAGTGTGCCAAGAAAATATCCCCCACACCATTACACCCCCACCACCAGCCTGAGATACAAGACAGGATGGATCCATGCTTTCCTGTTGTTTACGCCAAATTCTAACTCTACCATCTGAATGTTGCAGCTGAAATCGAGACTCATCAGACCAGGCAACATTTTTCCAATCTTCTATTGTCCAATTTTGGTGAGTCTGTGCGAATTGTAGCCTCAGTTTCCTGTTCTTAGCTGACACGAGTGGCACCCAGCGTGGTTTTCTGCTGCTGTAGCCCATCTGCTTCAAGGTTCGACGTGTTGTACATTTAGAGATGGTATTCTGTATATCTTGTTTGTAACGAGTGGTTATTTGAGTTACTTTTGCATTTCTATCATCTAGAACCAGTCTGCCCATTCTTCTCTGACCTCTGACATCAACAAGGCATTTTCGTCATCACAACTGCAGCTTACTGGATATTTTCTCTTTTTTGGATCATTCTCTGTAAACCCTAGAGATCGTTGTGCTTGAAAATATCAGTAGATCAGCAGTTTTTTAAATACTCAGACCAGCCCATCTGGCACCAACAAGCATGCCATGTTAAATTCCCTTTCTTCCCCATTCTGATGCTCGGTTTGAACTTCAGCAAGTTGTCTTCACCACGTCTAGATGCCTAAATGCATTGAGTTGCTGCCATATGATTGGCTGATTAGCAATTTGTGTTACCAAGCAATTGAACAGGTGTACCTAATAAAGTTGCCGGTGAGTGTTTATATATATATATATATATATATATATATATATATATATATATATATATATATATATATATATATATATATAAAAATAAATAATTTGTTTATATATTATCATTTTTTTCTGCACTCACTGTTCACCAGACATTTAAATACCAGGGTTCCAACAGATATAAAGCATAACATTCATTGTTATGCACAAAAAAGTCCCATGTAATTTCAGAACCCAACAGGTAACTTTATCAAATGGATTAACAGAGAGATTTATGTATTTCCATACCAAACATGGAAATATATCATTCACAGTGGGCATAGATATAACTCACTCTGTTAATCCATTTGATAAAGGTACCTGTTGGGTACCGAAACGTTATGGGATTTTAATTTTATGCAAAACAATAAATGTAACATTTTATTTAAAACCTTGTTTTCAATGAGTGCAATCATGATAAGGAACTATATATATATATATATATATATATATATATATATATATATATATTAATCTTTATAAAGAGTATGACTAATAGGGCAATGAAGAAAACAGATATTTCAATCTTTCAATCCCTCATGACGTCCCAGTGCCAGCAGCATGCTATACCTGTATAAAGTAATCATCTGCTGCCAGCACTATAATACCAGCAGCTTTTGCAAAGCTTTCAGTACTGAAAATAATACATAAAAGTAAAAAAGTAAAAATAGCAAGCAGAGTTATCTATTATTAATTATAGATTTTTTTGGACAGGGAATAAAATTAAGCCAAAATGATTTATCAGATACTACTATTATTTGTAACTGCCTATTATCACAATGCTGTTTTGATGTGCAAGTAGATTGGTATACTTAGAAGAAAAAAAGGACCAACCGCTTTATCTTTTTACTTTAAGCCATATAGGTATTTAAAAGCACAAAAAGAAAACATTTGATGCCTTTCTATCTAAAGAAGTTAAAATAATTCTGACACTGAAAGAATAAAAATAAAAGGAAGATAAAATCGAACAAATTCAGGACTGGCATAGTGAATAGGAATACCAATGGGATTCACATACAATCTCTGCTTTGTTATGACAATGTTGCAGTGTAATATCTCTTTGATGCAGAAACTATAAAACTGAATGCATAGAGCACTTTTATTTCCAATGACATTATATTTGGGGAAAAAATACAAATTATTAACCAGAATTCTTTGCATGTGGACGAATACAAAAGTTACAAATTAGCAGAGTCAGTTGCTGGCATCACTGCATACTCTACTGGTCGTAGGAAAGAGGTCAATTCATTTAAAGGGCCACTGTAAGTAAATATTTTCTATGCCTGTTACTAACTAACTACCCCAAATACGCCTTTTATCAATAGCATTTCATTAACATATCTCTACCATATATCAGAAATCTTGTCTGCAAATTTAATTGTTTTCCAAACCCACTCCGTGGGTATCCTTTGCTCTGTACCAATCCGTTTACAATACCTAGGTTTCAAAATGGCGCTTTAAACACAAAGTTATTGGTTTAAGTATTTAGAACATGCAGTGCTGAAAATAGTGGGCAGGATAACGTGACATCATCAGCGAATAAAAAATATAACTTTTACAACGTTATGAAACTTCGTTTTGGAGAAAATATAGGTCAGTAGGTTTTAATTAATGTTGATTAACTTTAATATGTTAGTTGTTTAGCTTAAAAATTATAACAGAAAGTAATCCTATAATATCAGTTATGGACAGTGAACTCTAATATTCTTACTTTTCTAAATGTACTTTGCTTTGAGAGGATGCTCAACTGATATTAGCCTCAAATATTCAGCCTGGTACTGCTTAGCTTATTATGGTTAGTAGGTTCAAAACTTAAGAGCGCTTTTTATTTAACAAACAATGGGCCAGATTACTATAATGTGGTAAATAATTTTTTGCAAGTTGAAAGTAAAAAAAGTAAAAGCAAAAGACAGATATACACTAACTTCAGGACTTTGGATGTAACGACTGCACTAACTTCTTTTTCCCATAGACTTCCATGGGGTGCTCTGAAAAAAAACAACCTTAAAGTTATCCGTCACGTGCTAGCCCAACACTTAGCTAAAGCCAAAGGTTTTAGGAATACTTTACATTCCTATGTTCTTCACATAGAAGAAAATCTTTTTATTTTTAAAGATATATTTCTATACATTTCTGATGATGTTTTGGTAAAATGTATGGGCTCGATTACACGTGATGTGCTCACTTTTACTTTCACTCTTGCTCTAACTGAGCAAAAAGTAAACATTTAGCACATGCAAGTTAGGGCAAGGATTACAAGTTGAAAGTAAATAGCTCGTGAGCGAAAGTCCGAAGCACACTAACTTCAGGATAAAATATACACACACTCACACACATAAATATAAATATATATATATATATATATATATATATACAGTATACACACACACACACACACACACATATATATATATATATATATATATATATATATATATATATATATATATATATATATATACATATATATATATATATATATACATATATATATACATATATACAGTCATATATACAGTATATACACACACATATATATATATATATATATATATATATATATATATATATATATACAAAAACCTTAAAATAAATGTTTATTATTTTATTTTTTATCAGAAGGTGTATATATGTGTGTAATAGTTTATTTTAATGTTTTTTTAGGTGTTTTGTGCAATTTATTTAACACACTTTACACTAGGTCTTCAGGCATATTAATCTGTTGAGCCCAAATTGTGTTAGCACTTGAGCACAATAGTTTACTTTCAGCTTTTAATATTCGATCTATTCAGCTCAGATGTACCACTTGTAATCTAGCTCATATCTATACTTATATATCTATATAAAAATAAACAAATAAAGATATAGATATGTATATATATATATATATATATATATATATATATATGTGTGTATGTATGTATATATAAATAACATACGGCTAGATTACGAGTTTTGCATTATGAGTGAAAAAGCAGCATTAAGGCTCTTTTTTTACTACCGCTGTTATTACGAGTTTTGTAGGTATAGGTGTACCGCACACTTTTCTGTCCGTAACACAATGTAACTACTGCAGCTTTCAAAAAGTCCTTTTTCAATGGGACTCCCATAGTGCTGGTATTACTAGTTTGCCTGGGAGGCCAAAAAATGAGCGGTACAGCCCATAACTACAAGATTCGTACCACATCTAAAGTCAGTAGTAGTAGTCAAATCTGTAACATAAAACTCATAACTAAAGTGCTAAAAAGTACACTAACAACCATAAACTACCTATTAACCCCTAAACCAAGGCCCTCCCGCATCGCAAACACTAAAATAAAATTATTAACCCCTAATCTGCCGCTCCGGACATCACCACCACTATAATAAACATATTAACTCCTAAACTGCCGTACTCCCGCATTGCAAACACTAGTATATATTATATTATTAACCCCTAATCTGCTGTCCCTAACATCGCCGCAACCTACCTTACTGTTATTAACCCCTAATCTGCTGCACCCAAAATCGCCGCCACTATACTAAAGTTATTAAACCCTAAACCTAACCCTAAGTGTAACCCTAACACCCACTAACTTTAATATTATTAAAATAAATCTAAATAAAACTATCATTAACTAAATAATTCCTATTTAAAACTAAATATTTACCTGTAAAATAAACCCTACGCTAGCAACAATATAACTAATAGTTACATTGTATCTATCTTAGGTTTTAATTTTATTTCACAGCTAAGTTTGTTTTTATTTTAACTAGGTAGAATAGTTAGTAAATAGTTATTAACTATTTTCTAGCTACCTAGCTAAAATAAATACAAATGTACCTGTAAAATAAAACCTTACCTGTCTTACTCTAACACCTAACCTTACACTACAATTAAATAAATTACATTAATTAAATACAATTAACTAAATTACAAAAAAACAAACACTAAATTATACAAAATAAAAAATAAATTAGCAAATATTTAAACTAATTACACCTAATCTAATAGCCCTATCATAATAAAAAAGCCCCCCCAAAATAAAAAAACCCTAGCCTAAACTAAACTACCCATAGCCCTTAAAAGGGCCTTTTGCGGGACAATGCCCCAAAGAAATCAGCTCTTTTACCTGTAAATAAAAATACAAAACCTAAGCTCCCCATTGTTCCAATTAGCCAATAGAATGCAAGCTCAATCCTATTGGCTGATTTAATCAGCCAATAGGATTGAAGCTCAATCCTATTGGCTGATTGCATCAGCCAATAGGATTTTTTCACATTTAATTCCGAATGGCTGATAGAATTCTATAAGCCAATCAGGATTCAAGGGACGCTATCTTGGATGACCTCCCTTAAAGGAACCTTCATTCCGGAAGAGTCGTCGATTGAAGAGGATGCTCCGTGCCGGATGTCTTGAAGATGGAGCCACTCCGCGCTGGATGGATGAAGATAGAAGATGCCGTCTGGATGAAGACTTCTGCCGGCTTGGATGAAGACTTCGGCCCGCGTGGATGAAGACTTCTGCCGGCTTTGCTGAGGACTTCTGTCGCTTCGTTGAGGATGGATGTCGGGTCTTCAGAAACTGTAAGTGGATCTTCAGGGGTTAGTGTTAGTTTTTTTTTAAGGGTTTACTGGGTGGGTTTTAATTTTAAATTAGGGGTTTGGGCTGAAAAAGAGCTAAATGCCCTTTTAAGGGCAATGCCCATAAAAATGCCCTTTTCAGGGCAATGGGGAGCTTAAGTTTTTTAGATAGGTTTTTATTTGGGGGGTTGGTTGTGTGGGTGGTGGGTTTTACTGTTGGGGGGTATTTGTATTTTTATTTACAGGTAAAAAAGCTGATTTCTTTGCGGCAATGTCCAGCAAAAGGCCCTTTTAAGGGCTATTGGTAGTTTAGTTTAGGCTAGGGTTTTTTATTTTGATAGGGCTATTAGATTAGGTGTAATTAGTTTAAATATTTGATCATTTATTTTTTATTTTGTGTAATTTAGTGTTTGTTTTTTTTGTAATTTAGTTAATTGTATTAAATTAATGTAATTTATTTAATTGTAGTGTAAGGTTAGGTGTTTGTGTAAGACAGGTTAAGTTTTATTTTACAGGTAAATTTGTATTTATTTTAGCTAGATAGCTAGTAAATAGTTAATAACTATTTACTAACTATTCTACCTAGTTAAAATAAATACAAACTTAGCTGTGAAATAAAAATAAAACCTAAGATAGCTACAATGCAACTATTAGTTATATTGTTGCTAGCTTAGGGTTTATTTTACAGGTAAGTGTTTAGTTTTAAATAGGAATTATTTAGGTAATGATAGTAATTTTTATTTAGATTTATTTTAATTACATTAAAGTTAGGGGGTGTTAGGGTTAGACTTAGAGTTAGGTTTAGGGGTTAATAACTTTAGTATAATGGCGGTGATGTCGGGGGCGGCAGTTTAGGGGTTAATAACTGTATGTAGGTGGTGGCGACATTGGGGGCGGCAGATTAGGGGTTAATAAGTGTAGGTAGGTGGCGGCGACATTGGGGATTGCAGATTAGGGGTTAATAACTGTAATATAGGTGTCGGCGGTGTCGGGTGGCAGATTAGGGGTTAATAAGTGTAATGTAGGTTTCGGTGATGTCGGGGGCAGCAGATTAGGGGTGTTTAGACTCGGGGTTTATGTTAGGGTGTTAGGTGTAAACATAACTTTTTATTTCCCCATAGGAATCAATGGGGCTGCGTTACGGAGCTTCACGTTACTTTATTGCAGGTGTTAGACTTTTTTCAGCCAGCTCTCCCCATGGATGTCTATGGGGAAATCGTGCACGAGCACGTAAAACCAGTTCAAAGCAGCGCTGGTATTGGAGTGCGGTATGGAGCTCAAATTGTCTCAACGCTCACTTATTGCCTGCTAACGCCGGGTTTTTGTAAACCTGTAATAGCAGCGCTAGAGGGAGGTGAGCAGTGACAATAACTTGCAAGTTAGCACCGAGCCGCTCATAACGCAAAACTCGTAATCTAGCTGATAGGAATTTCAAGTATTTCTATTAAAAAAAAACCCCCACTAAAACACATTACTAAATGAATAAAAATTATATTGCATGTTTCAAGGTATTTGACTGGAAAGGACTGAAAAGTGTATATATATTTGTGTATATATATGTGTATACATGTGTATTTATGTGTATAGATGTTTATATATTGTATGTATCTATGTGTACACATACATATTTACACATATAACACTTGAATAGACATGTATATACATATATATATATATATATATACATATATATAATAATATACATCTTCCAGCTTAACCCACCAAATGCCGACAGCCTGGGTGCAAAGATATGGCAAAATACAGGAACAAACGTTTGCACTCACAGGTCTTTTTTCAAACTTTTAATGTGGAACGTTTTCGGGGTATTATAACCCCATCATCAGCATAAAACAGTGATAACAATCAAACATTTTATAGTGTTTTACAAACAAAGTGTACCAATCACAAACCTCACATCTCCCCCAGCTTTCGCAGTGAAATTATCGGCAGTGGAACGCATAATGCGTTCCACCGTCATGGCTAATACCGGAAGTTTGAAAACGTCACTTCCGGTTTATGCCCAAATTACGGATTTTATACTTAAACAACAAATGTCAGAAAAAACCTGATTAGCTTCCAGGTTATACACACTTTGTGTGGGTGTAGAGTGATCAGTGCCTAAACAATTAGCATTATTAATACACTCGATTTCTTGTGTCAAACTGTGTGAGTGTATGTGTACATTGTTATGACAACCGTTGCCATAGAGACACTAATAAACAGCGGCTCAAGTGCATGCATATATTTAAAGTGAATAACACAGACCATATAAATAAACACCTTATATATACTTAGAAATTTAAAACGGGATACATTGAATGCATAATCCCTAAGATTGAACATACAAAAAAATAAAATCAAAATCAAATTGGGTTACGTTGTATTTGTTATTACAGATACATAGATGACATCTTTTTGGTATGGCGGGGGGGCATGGAGGGACTCCAGGCTTGGTACAATTTTTACAATAACTGTACAGATAATGTAAAATTTAAAATGACGGTGGATGAACAATCCATCAATTTTTTGGATCTGACAGTCTTTAAAGACACAGATAAACTGGGGACCATGTTGTACCATAAGCCCACAGATCGTAATTCTTTACTTAGGGCAGACAGCTGTCATCCCCCCACACTTTTGAAGGGTATTGTCAAATCACAATGTATAAGAACTATGAGAAATAATTCGAATACTACAACAGGGGTCTCCCAACTGATTGGAGTGGGTGAGAGGTTCCGCTCGAGAGGGTACAAGGCATCTGTGATTCAAGAATCCGTGGAAGCTGTATCCACCTTGACACAAGCGGAACTGATACAACCAAAACCTAAACGGGACACTGCAGACAAATTGATTATGTCCACCACCTTTACTCCTGCAACGAAGGGCACTGGCCGGATTCTACGCAAACATTGGCCTATTATGTCTTCAGACCCAAAGCTCACGTTCACCAATAATTTAAGTCCCATGGTGGGTTTCAAGAGAGGCACTAACCTCAAAGATCTGTTAATGAGAACAGACCCTAAAGCAAGTAACAAAACTGGCACTAAAAGAAACATCAGGGGATCACACCAATGCTTAGGTTGCACTACTTGCAGTGGCCTAATTGGCACAAAGGTTTTCCACCATCCACATACTAACCGGTCTTTCAAGATTAGACACTCTATAACATGCACTACGACGCACGTAGTGTATCTTCTGTTTTGCCCATGCTCGAGGTTCTATGTTGGCAAGACGTCAGGAACATTACGTGAAAGGATGGCTAATCATCGACATGCCATAAGGACGGCCATTAAGGAAGGAACTTCTGAGCAGCCAGTGGCGCGACATTGCGCGAATGAGGGACATTCGGTCTCCTCGATACGCTACATATTGATAGATCATATACCTCCATTGGAACAAGGTGGAGACCGCAACAAGCTGCTTCTGAAATGTGAAGCACAGTGGATGTTCCGCCTAGGGACTATTATACCTGGTGGCCTGAATACTATGCCAGACTTTAAAAATCTACTGTAGTGTGCTACCTACTTGGGGTACTGCCAGGGTGGCAGGTGGCTCTGAGTCGCATTTTGCGGTGTCCCCTCTTTTGATAGGGGGTTCCCCGCATTATTCTCTCAGCACTGTGGGTTGGGATCATTTTTGATTCCAATACATAATGTGGAAGCCTGGCCTACCTGTGTTAGTTACTCACATCTGCACCTAAGTCTTAGTAGTCTAGGCAATATGGAACTCTGTGTGAATATATGACAATAATTGTCGCATGTAGTCTTTATCTCAAATTCACAATTTATCGTTGTGTTTGAAAAATATTTATCAATTGATATCAAGTATTAAGTGCGATTAACATAATCTATCATAGGAATGTGATGGTAGCTACCTAACACCTATTAGATGTATTGTACAGGTAATATGTCTATCTTCGATCTAACTAATATATTTACTGATCGATATAACCTGTCTAGTAGGTTTTTTAGGTGGCTTATCTATTGTTGAGTCTATCAGTACATTTATCTATTGATACTGTATATATTTACAGTCTATCTTACAAAGTATTTATCTTCGGATACAATGTATTTATTTATTGATATAATGCACGGACGGCGGTATCGCATTTGGTCTCAACGCAGACAGAGATGTGAACTGTGCATATACGTTCAGAACAGCTATACTGATCCACCAGTTCTCCCATTTATCTTAGTGTTTGTAGTTGGTTCAGCCTTATCGAGTGTATTAATAATGCTAATTGTTTAGGCACTGATCACTCTACACCCACACAAAGTGTGTATAACCTGGAAGCTAATCAGGTTTTTTCTGACATTTGTTGTTTAAGTATAAAATCCGTAATTTGGGCATAAACCGGAAGTGACGTTTTCAAACTTCCGGTATTAGCCATGACGGTGGAACGCATTATGCGTTCCACTGCCGATAATTTCACCGCGAAAGCTGGGGGTAGATGTGAGGTTTGTGATTGGTACACTTTGTTTGTAAAACACTATAAAATGTTTGATTGGTATCACTGTTGTATGCTGATGATGGGGTTATAATACCCTGAAAATGTTCCACATTAAAAGTTTGAAAAAAGACCTGTGAGTGCAAACGTTTGTTCCTGTGTATATATATATATATATATATATATATATATATATATATACACACACATATACCCATATTTAGACATATGAGAAAAAGAAAGTAAAGGAAATGGAAAGTAATTAAGTTACTCACTTTACCATATATAGAAAACCTATTAATATAGGAAATATGGGCCAATTCTTCAAGGCAAAATAAAACTTTTTTATGTGACTAAAAACTAGATTAAAAACAATTAAACTATAAATCATGTTCCATGTCCCACCTCCAAACCACAAATCAATCTATAGAGATTTATTTAAACTAATGTTAAATGACTGCATGTATATCCAGGGAACACAATCCCTACACAATTACTCTATTATTGATAAGCCTTTATAAAAGCTGATTATGGTGAAATGCACATCACCCGGGAGCAGTTCCATTGCCCCCTATTTTAAGAAAGAATTTCTTTGCTAATTACCATTGGTGATTTATAAACATAGATAGATAGATAGATAGAAGGATTAATAGATACGTTAATTGGTTTTAGATTATCACTGCATGTAATATCTGTAGATATAGTCCCCCATTTATCAACTGACAGGTGGACAATGTTCGCTCTCCTGAAGCCCGTCCGCCTAGCATCTAATTCCATAATCTGGTCGTGGGTGGGGGTTATATTTGTTTATTTTTTTCAAAGTGGTTATGGTGGAAAAAATCGATTCAGTCCCTGAGACTATAGGATGATTAGGTGGATTGAAATATTCTTTTTTAAAGATATATCAAGGATCATTTCCATCTCTTTTTGCTGGACAGGCAAAGGATCATAATCTAAAATTTAAAATCCATGTCACATCCTGGGATTGAACCAAAGGCTTTTGCTGACTAGGTTGCTGCTCTGCTGGTTTGCCACTTGGAAATTAAGCTTTTTTAAGATTTCATAACATGTAATTTTATTTTCTATGCAGGAACGGTAACTCATTGTTAAAGGCACATTCACCTATTTCCTCAAAAAATAAATAAAAAAAATAATAATTTGATATTTTTATAAAATAAAACAATAAATTATAACACATGTAATGCAGCTGTTATAGGGCTCCATGTACTAACAGACAGGCAGACAGCTTCTCAACTGGCAAAGCTGTCCGCCTGCCTTCACTACACATGGGCAGTGGATCTGTTGATCCGCTGGCCTGTATGTATCATTACACACTCATCGGAGTGTAAAATGCCCGCCCCTTCATTCACGTGACCAATCGCATGACTGAAGGGGCTGTCAAACACTGAGAGCGAGTGAGCTCAGTGTGATTTTCCCTCACCCCCTGAGAAGTGGTGTAGGGTGTAAGAAGCAACAGTCTACTGACCGCTGCTTCTTACATTGCGGGAAGCAGGCTCACATATGCGAACCTGCCCCACAAGGGGTCCGGAGCAGCTTTCACTGCTTTGTACATGGAGCCCATAGAGTGCATAACCCTTCTGTCTTGTGTATCTTTGTGTGCAGTGTTCCTAACTGCCAATGTTTTTTTTTTATTTTAATATTTTTATTAAATTTTTAATTAACAATGATAAAAAGAGTTAACTTATATACCGAAATTAAAATGTATCATCCCACTATCATATATATGTAGACAATAAGCATATAAATCATCACAAAAAAAGTGAAATGTAATACACTCAAAGAATCCTCCAAAAACATATAACATATACATATAACAACCAAAATATTCTCATGTAATACATGCATATCAAATGAAGAATTCTCTTATATCATCAAATTGTAAAGGCTTCCTAATCTCTATTAATACATGAAATAGCAGGAATTAAACTAAACTATATTCAGAAATTAAGAGAAACAAGCTCAAGGGAATGCATTTATTTTCAAGTGCGCTATTTCCATAGCACGAAAAAAAGACAAGAAATACCCCTTAACACTTGCACACTACAGTTAGCGTACTGCTTGTAATCTAGCCCTTAATGGAATGAGTTTTTTCCCAGTTGTAGAGTTTTTGTCACTAATTTTTTACTGGGTATCCGTAACCTTTTTAGATCTGTTCTTTGTTGCTCTCTGGTACCACCTACTTGCAGCTGTGAGCCATGTATCACAGACTATTTAATCCAGCAGTTCTACTCTTTTCTGAGTCCTGGTACTGCCTTGCCCACTCTGGTATCCTGACCTCTACTTGTGACCTGGATATTCTTTTGGATTCTGATTTTGCTCCTGCCTCTGCTCGTCCTGGTTTTAGACCTTGGATTCTTTTTTACCTCATGTGTCTCCTGCTCAGTTCTTTTATCCTTACTTATTTTTGCCTTGTGGTTTGAGGACTCCACCGCCTGACACTGAAAGTTGTTGTAAAATCTCTTTGTACTTAATAGTCACTATCAAGGACTACTATAGCCCCACCTTCATTAGCATCTTTATAGTAATATCTTTATTCTTCTGGAGGGAAAATAATGCAATATTCTCCTCTTTAGCTAAATTGTAGCTTGTTACATCTCACATACTACTTGTTACATTCATCTCACATACTAATATGTAACTATTGTCTTCCTCATTAAATGGAATAGTCTCAGGCACAGATTAGTGGAGCGCTATTGATTTGTATATATTTGTGTGTGTGTATGTATATATATGTACACACACATGCATATGTTACATTTTTTTTAATACAAATACTTTGAAATGATATTGTCCTTTACTCTGAAGAAAATGTTATATATATATATATATATATATATATATATATATATATACAGTATCTCACAAAAGTGAGTACACCCCTAACATTTTTGTAAATATTTTATTATATATTTTCATGTGACAACACTGAAGAAATGACAATTGCTACAATGTAAAGTAGTGAGTGTACAGCCTGTATACCAGTGCAAATTTGCTGTCCCCTCAAAATAACTCAACACACAGCCATTAATGTCTAAACCATTGGCAACAAAAGTGAGTACACCCCTAAGTGGAAATGTCCAAATTGGGCCCATGTCATGTGACTCGTTAGTATTACAAGGTCTCAGGTAAGAATGGAGATCAGGTGTGTTAAATTTGGTGTTATCGCTCTCACACTCTCTCATACTGGTCACTGGAAGTTCAACATGGCACCTCATGGCAAAGAACCCTCTGAGGATCTGGAAAAAAATTGTTGCTCTACATAAAGATGGCCTTAGCTATAAGAAGATTGCCTGACCCTGAAACTGAGCTGCAGCACAGTGGGCAAGACCATACAGCGAAAAACGAAAAAATGCGGCAGCAACAAGCGGAGTAAGAGATAATTTAAAATTCAAATACTTTATTTCTCATATCTTAAAAAAGCCAATTGGCAAAGAATACAAAGGGTAGCAGGTGATAACCCTCCTTACATGTTTCGTGCCTATGCTCGGCACTTAATCATAGGAGTGAGATATGTTAGTACAACCCCTGCTATTTAAAGGGGAAGTACCCAATGATGGCAAAGCTTTAGAAACACCTGTATCAAAGTAGTGTTAAAACTGCTTACCCTCACCTAGCACTAACCAAAAACACAGAAAGGTATATTGTGTTTGAAAAAATATATATATGTACATGTATGTAAATGCTGAATAACTTAATAAGATATATAGTTATACATGATATGTAAATACACATAAAACAACAACTTCAGTGTTATGTTATAACCTTGTAACCTTATGTCATTCTAGATACTAATTATAAATCACCTCCTATAGGCTGAACTGTATTTATTATTTTGTGATAAATACCTATAATGAATATCTAGGGAATTATATCGAGAAATAGGGGACTATATTTATGTGTTCCTATTTATGGACCTAAATGTATCCCATTATTCATTCATACTTATACAAACCAAGTATAGAATGTATAATATTTAAAATTTAAATTGAACTGAATGAGAGCCTAAGATCCAATATTTGTTAAAGGTAGATTACTATATGCAATATTATTGAGAAACTTTGTTAAAATTTCTGCATAGTAAATTAAATTGACCCTTAAAAAATAGACCAAAAAAGTATATATATATAAATAACTATTCCACATAGTAGGACACAAGGGGGCAAAAAGAACCAAGTATCATCTGCAGAAAACATTGCAACAGCTAATCCTAAACCAATCTTGAAGCATAAATCTAAACGAAAAGTGGCCTTTTCTTCAACTGATACTTCAGATCAGGAATCATATATATCTGATGGAAGCATTTCTTCAGGGCCTGTGGGGCCAAGATCTCTCTCTCCCCCCTCTCCACCACCTTCTCATTCTACTATTTCTCTTTCTTCTTCTTCTAAGTCTATACTTCCTCCTTCCTGCCCCCTCTTGTCATTACAGGTTCTGAGTGACAGTGACACGGATGAGGAAGAAGATACAGCTGTATGTCCTAAAGATAAAGATAAAGATACATCGGCTGTCCCTTTAGGAGGCGCACAAGGAGGGCAGGCAGAAGAATCAAGAAAATCTCAAAGAAAATCACACAAGAAGGACTATCGGTATTGAACCTGTCCAAACAGGAACTTACAGAGGAAGAAAAATCACTACTGAGCAAAGGAATGGGCTTTGCCCCTACGAATACTTTTTCAGCTTTCAAAACTATCATTGACATTAATAAATTTGTCAGGAAATTGACATTAAAACGCTTTTTTAATTTGCAGAAGGAAGAATCAGCATTAGAAGAATGTGCAGATGATAATTCAGATTTAATGGTTGACCATAGCAGTATTGTAGGTGAGATGGGCTCAGCAACCCTCAAATTTGATGACTGTATAACACTTAATGAATTAAAATCTTTAGAATGTGAATATGGTCCAGAGGACAGTGATATACAGTCACCCAGAAGGGGGAGGTCAGAGTTCTATCCCACAAACTTCAGGGGTCCATATATTAATATGTATCAGAGGAGAGTCCAGAAGGATTTGTTAGATTTAGAGACAGAGATAAAAACAAAGGGCTCCACAGGGAAACCTAATCTCACAAAAGCAGAATTTAATGCATTACACAAATTAAAACAAAATGATAGTATTGTGATAAGAACATCTGACAAGGGTGGTAATGTAGTGGTCCTTGATAAAGAATACTACTGCAATGAGGCTTACAGACAATTGTCTGATACCAAAACATACAGAAAGCTGGATAGGAATCCAACACAGATATTTAAGTCTAAACTTTATTCTATAATAGAACAAGGAATAGCCATCAATGTCTTCACTGAGGAACAGGTCAAAAATATGATACCTGATCATCCATTAGTGCCTATATTCCATCATGTGCCTAAAGCACATAAAAATATGACCTCTCCCCCAGGAAGACCTATTATTTCAGGCATTGGCTCTATGTTTGAGCCATTGTCTGAATGGGTCGACTCCATACTCCAGCCTTTGGTTAAAAGCCTTAATAGCTATTTACGTGATTCAACACATCTGTTGAATTGTTTGGAATATGTAGAATGGAACAAGGAGTTCAGATGGGTGGCCATTGATGCCACCTCCCTTTACTCAAGTATACCCCACATGTTAGGATTAAAAGCCATTAGATATTTCTTGGATACAGCCACACGTTATTCTTTAGAATTCAAACTTTTTTTCTGTGAAATCATTGAATTTTTATTAAAACATAATTTTTTTATGTTTAATAATGAATACTATGTGCAGGTTTGTGGCACAGCGATGGGGGCAAAATTTGCCCCCTCGTTTGCCAACCTGTATGTAGCATGGTGGGAGGATTTATACCTTTACACTCTTTCCAATCCATTTGCAAAGCATATTATCAAGTATATGCGTTTCATAGATGATCTTATATTTATAGTGGAGGATAAACTTGAGTTGAGCACCTTTTTAGAGTATGTTAATACCAATGATTTAAATTTGAGATTCACAGGTGAATTACAACAATATAAAATATGTTTCTTAGATCTAGAGCTCACAGGTGATCCAGAAAAAGGTGTAATAATGACTGACACATATCGCAAACCAACGGCAGGAAATACCATACTCCATGCCAAATCATGCCATCCCCCACATTTAATTAGATCAATCCCCAAAGCCCAATATATTAGAATGAGAAGAAACACTAATTGTACTGAGAAATTCAATCTACAATGTAGTGATCTTACAAACAGATTAAAACAAAGGGGATATTCGAGTAAAATTCTTAATGAATCTCACGAAAAGGTAAAATATAAGACTCAAAGAGAGGTTATTGCAACCAAAAAGAGATCAGATCAAGATTTTAGTAGAGACAAAATTGTCTTTACCACAGAGTATTCGAAACAATTCAATGAAATCACAGCTATTCTCAAGAAACATTTACATATATTAAAAGAAGATGAATCTTTGGGTAACATTTTTCATACTTGTAAATTTGTGTCCAAGAAACCACCGACTCTGGGCACCAGGCTGGTACCTAGTATGGTAAATACAATAACAAATAAACGGGGGAGTAATTGGATAAGGAAAAAAGGCACATACAAATGTGGCACTAAACCATGCATTACGTGTGAAGTTATTGAAAAAAGTGATACTTTCACCAGTTCAGCAACACATGAAAGATATAATATGGAGTTCTATGCAAATTGTAGGACTGAGTTTGTAGTTTATTTAATAGAATGCTCCCTTTGTTCCCTACAATATATTGGTCAAACGACCAGAGAGCTCAGATCACGTATCAGAGAACATATTAGGGACACTAAAAACTACAACAAAGACTCGGCGGTAGCGGTTCATTTTAATCAAACACATATGACTCACATAGCACACATTACTGTTAAAGTTATTGACAAAATTCAGTCACCCACTAGAGGGGGCAACAAACAAAAATTGTTGCTCAAACGTGAATTATTTTGGATTTACAAACTTAAAACGATAGTACCACAGGGTCTAAATAGAGAATGGGACATGTCCTACTATGTGGAATAGTTATTTATATATATATACTTTTTTGGTCTATTTTTTAAGGGTCAATTTAATTTACTATGCAGAAATTTTAACAAAGTTTCTCAATAATATTGCATATAGTAATCTACCTTTAACAAATATTGGATCTTAGGCTCTCATTCAGTTCAATTTAAATTTTAAATATTATACATTCTATACTTGGTTTGTATAAGTATGAATGAATAATGGGATACATTTAGGTCCATAAATAGGAACACATAAATATAGTCCCCTATTTCTCGATATAATTCCCTAGATATTCATTATAGGTATTTATCACAAAATAATAAATACAGTTCAGCCTATAGGAGGTGATTTATAATTAGTATCTAGAATGACATAAGGTTACAAGGTTATAACATAACACTGAAGTTGTTGTTTTATGTGTATTTACATATCATGTATAACTATATATCTTATTAAGTTATTCAGCATTTACATACATGTACATATATATATTTTTTCAAACACAATATACCTTTCTGTGTTTTTGGTTAGTGCTAGGTGAGGGTAAGCAGTTTTAACACTACTTTGATACAGGTGTTTCTAAAGCTTTGCCATCATTGGGTACTTCCCCTTTAAATAGCAGGGGTTGTACTAACATATCTCACTCCTATGATTAAGTGCCGAGCATAGGCACGAAACATGTAAGGAGGGTTATCACCTGCTACCCTTTGTATTCTTTGCCAATTGGCTTTTTTAAGATATGAGAAATAAAGTATTTGAATTTTAAATTATCTCTTACTCCGCTTGTTGCTGCCGCATTTTTTCGTTTTTCTGGGATTGTAAGCAGCGGAACCGGCTGCAAACAGCGGCGTGCACCCCCAGTGCTCCACTACTATCCTTCCCACACACTTCCGGTTAATCGAGAAACCGGCTAAAGGGCCTGCAGCGGTTCAGCGTTCGTGGAAGTTCCTGAAGACCATACAGCGGTTTCACAGGACAGGTTCCACTCAGAACATGCCTCGCCATGGTCGGCCAAAGAAGTTGAGTGCACGTTCTCAGCGTCATATCCAGAGGTTGCTGCATTGCTGCAGAGGTTGGAAGGGTGGGGGATCAGCCTGTCAGCTCTCAGACCATACCCCGCACACTGTATCAAATTGGTCTGCATGGGGTTAATAAATGTAGGTAGGTGGTGGCGACATAGGGGGTGGCAGATTACGGGTTAATAAATATAATTTACGTGTCGGCGATGTTGGGGGCAGCAGATTAGGGGTTCATAAGTATAATGTAGGTGGCGGCGGTGTCCGGAGCGGCAGATTAGGGGTTAATAATATAATGTAGGTTGCGGCGATGTCGGGGGGGGGCAGATTAGGGGTTAATAAGTGTAAGATTAGGGGTGTTTAGATTCGGGGTTCATGTTAGGGTGTTAGGTGCAAACATAAATTTGATTTCCCCATAGGAATCAATGAGGCTGCGTTAAGGAGTTTTATGCTGTTTTTTTGCAGGTGTTAGACTTTCTTTCAGCCGGCTCTCCCTGTTGATTTCTATGGGGAAATCATGCACGAGCACGTTACACCAGCTCACCGCTAACGTAAGCAGCGCTGGTATTGTAGTGCGGTAATGAGTTTTTTTTTCTCAACGCTCTCTTCTTGTCTGGGTTGTAAAAACCCATAATACCAGCGCTGTCTGTAAGTGAGCGGTGAGAATAAACTGCTTGTTAGCACTGCACAGCTCAAAACGAAAAACTTGTAATCTAGCTGATAGTAAGGCTTGATCTCCTTTTTGTAAATTTCCTTCTACTTGCCTCTCTGATTCATACCTCTCCTCTGGGATTATGATCCAGGTTCCGGTGGGTGTTCTCGAGTACTGTGTGTCTTTTGGCATGTTGCCCTTCTTTCGTTATTATGTCTAATCCTGAATTAAATGTATCATGTAAGTGTATGGCTAGTGCTGGTCTATTCTCACGCTATCATATCATGTGACCAGACACATACTCCCCATTGGTGTAGTTCTCTTTGTCTTTAATAAATTTGCAGCATTTATAATCTTCTATCGCCTTCCGATGCTGTTATCTCCACATTTTTCTTAGTTATCACTAATGCAACTGCTGACAAACATTTGTTCTTAGTAATTTCCAGTGACACAATCAATCAGTTTGTTTTGTTTTTCCATTTCAATTTGTAAACATTCAACCGTCAGAACAATCAGGTCCAGAGAACATTTAATATATTTAAAATTGAAATACTATATATCATTGTTAGTGAGTATTGAAGGAGTTTGGCTCTCAGACCCCTTGGTATCCTTTTAACTCTTTATGCCATTGCAAATGTAGTTCTAAAGATAGATAAACCTTATTTTCTTTTTCATAATTTTTACTTACATTGAAGGCTAAGGCTGTGATATATGCAGCCTCAATATCCAAATAAGAGAAGGTATCGTTATCCTTTACAGGAGTAGGTGCCAACAGCTCTACATATTCAATCTCCAAAAAATAAATAAAATTGATAATGAGTTCAGCACCTAAAGGGACTCTAAACCCCAAATTTTTCTTTTATGATTCAGGTAGACAATGCAATTTTAAACAACATTCCATTTTACTTCTTTTATCTAATTTGCTTCATTCTTTAGATATCCTTCGTTGAAGAAATAGCAATGCACATGGGTAAGCCAATCACCCGTGGCATCTATGTGCAGCCACCAATCAGCAGCTACTGAGCCTATCTAAATTTGCTTTCAGCAAAGGATATCAAGAGAATGAAGCAAATTAGATAATAGAGTAAATTAGAAAACTGTTTAAAATTGTATGCTCTTTCTAAACCGTGAAAGAAAAAATTGGGGTTTCACGTCCCTTTAAGCTAAGTATCTACAGAATTGCATTCAACCACATTTGATGATCTGTTGAAATTGATGCTGTACTATAATTATTTTTTTATTTCTGGAATATACTATATGCAAGAGAGTGAAACAGTGACAAAATTCATTGTAACCCCCTCATACACTGTTATTTATGAGTAGTGTAGAAGACACATTTCTCTATGTTATTGATATGTTTAAAACCAAATATAAAGTTTGGATGCACTACATAGATTATATATTTGGCATATAGATTGACTCATTGGAATACATTTTAAATTTTGTAAAAGCAATTAATCAGGCTACCATTAGTCTTAGGTTTACTATAACAATTTAGCTATTATTATTTGGGATTCCAGGGTTTATATTGATAATCAGAGACTTGTGACAGATCTCTTTATTAAATCTATTGATCGCAACACTTTATTAAATGTTGAAAGTTTCCATTATGAAAATATATTTAAATCAATACCCAAGAGGTAATTAATTAGAATTAAAAGAAATAAACTTTATTTTTAAATGAAATAGGTAATAAATATATTGACAGAGGGTGTCCAAAAGATAATAGGGGAAATTGTTTATGAAGAGGAGGCAGGTTAAGGGGCATAATCGGAATACAGATAGATTGATTTTTTGTATTAGAGTACAGCAATAAGAGTGCAATAATTAATAAGATTATAAAAAGTGTTTGAACTTGTAATATAGGTTCAACCTTTAAGTCAATACTAATTCCTTTTTACTAAAGAGTTGAGGGATACTTTGGTAAGAACAGATGTAAGATTATCCAAAAAAATGGTTATTAGCTTTTTAACTACACTGAATAAAGTTTGTTATCTCTGTTTACATTTTGCTCAGTGTAATTTGATGATAAAAGGCAAGTATTTGGCGCATAAAATAAATAAATAATGGATACTACACTTGTCAAACAGACTTTGTAATATATCTTTTGAAATGCCCTTGTGGGGTATTTTATATAGGTGAGGCCATTAAGACAGCCAAACATAGGCTTAAAGAGCACAGGTCCTCAATTAGGTTAAGAGAAATATCTTTCCCGGTAGCATCATGTTTTGTGTAAATGAGATACCCTTGACCTAACTTCAGCTCGAGATGATAGAACATATACCTATGCAAAGACTAAGGAGAGTGATAGAGAGCTAAAACTTAAAAGTATAGAGGTTATGTGGATTTAACACCTTAACCCATTTTATTCAAATGGTCTTAACATGGTCTATGATTTGTTCTTGTTTTTATGAAGCTTTAAATTGACATTAGAGATGTTATTCTGATCGGTAATAACAATAACAATAAATGGATGTTGAATTGTATATAGCTCCATTTGATAATAACATTGAGTAATTTTAATTTTATGTTTTAATTTAATTTTCTGTAATGCAGTGGTAATTACCCTCCTCTACCACTAGAGGTCTAACCATGTTTTTTTTAAATGAATTTCTATATCAATCAGTGTAAATCGTTAAAAAATTAATTGTGCATATATTTATTTTGATTGGATTTTACTTACACTATTTAAACATGATATATAGTAATGAGTAACTAGCATGATTAAGTACTGTAAGCTGTGTCAAAGGATATTTCTTTGAAATATAATTGATTACATCTTATATTGTTGTGCTGTTGCAAATTACATTAACTGATATGGAAGAGCCATTCAAGGCTGGTTTCTGGAAAATACAATAGACCATACACACGTCCAATACTCAGATTTGGAAAACTCTTAAAGGGACAGTCAACACCAGAATTGTTGTTTTAAAAGATATATAATCCCTTAATTACCCATTCCCCAGTTTTGCATAGCCAACACAGTTATATTAATACACATTTAACTCTGTGATTACCTTGTATCTAAGCCTCTGCAGACTGCCCCCTTATTTCTGTTTTTTTGACAGACTTGCATTTTAGCCAATCAGTACTCACTCCTCTGTAAATTCACGTGCATGAGCCCAATAAGTGAAAAATGTCTTTTTAATGTGTTCTTCATTATTGAGAATTAGGATTATGATCAGAAGAAAACGAATGGTAAATGTTTAATATAAGGTCTTTTTTTACAGAAACAATAAAAAAGGGTCTATTGCTAAACAATAAAATGGTTGATTGAGATTTCAGCGACATAGAAAACCGCTAATCGGCAGCCGTTAACTTGTAGATAATTATAAGACAACAGACTGGGATCAACTCTAAAGTACTTTACAGAACACATTTCATGTAGGAGTTATTCCAAATTAAATTCTGCAGTTGAGAACAACAAAATTCATATAGCATCAGAGGACATTTCCAGTGACTTGAAGGTACTTTATAGTCAGTAAATGTCTTTCTCAGATCAATTACAAATAAATAAAGCTAAGACACAGAAAAAAATGGAACAAGTAACATGTCAAAAGGTTTCATAGACAGGAAACAGCATATAATAAAGGCAAGAAATGGGCATGGTATGTGTTATTAATACATAAAGGGTTCAGCAGAGTAGGCACATAGCAGGCTGTCAAGTGTAATAGACAGGTTGCATGGCCATCAAGTACAAAAGGCAGGTTACAAGACTCCAAGAGGAGTGCAGTCAAACTATATTAAAAAAAAAATTAGATTGTAAAACTAGTTTACAATCACCTTACCCACTTCCTCTCTGCCAACTCCTTGCTTGACCCCCTGCAATCCGGATTCTGCCCCAAACACTCAACCGAGACTGCCCTTACCAAGGTTACTAACGATTGGCCACTACGCTATACTCATCTTACTTGACCTCTCAGCTGCCTTTGACACAGTTGACCACCCCCTCCTCCTACAGACCCTTAGTTCTTTTGGCCTCTGTGACACTGCTCTTTCCTGGATTCACTCTTATCTTTCTCACAGGTCTTTTTTAGTGTCATTTGCCGGCGACTCCTCCTCTCCAATGCCTCTGTCTGTTGGAGTACCTCAAGGATCTGTTTTGGGTCCTCTACTCTTCTCCATTTATACTTCTTTGCTGGGTAAACTTATCAACAGTTATGGCTTCAAATATCACCTCTATGCTGATGACATCCAGATCTACCTCTCCACCCCTGCTCTCTCTCCCTCTGTCCTTTCTCATGTCAGCGACTGCTTATCTGGTATTTCTTCCTAAAGATTAACACGTCCAAGACTGAGCTCATTCTTATCCCCCCTCAAGCTCTGCGCCGACTTGTGACTTCTCTATCCCTGTTGATGGCATCACCATTTCTCCATCGCCCCAAGTCCGCTGCCTCGGATTTACACTTGACTCAAATCTATCCTTCGCCCCCCCATATCCAATTGCTTTCTACATCCTGCCGCAACCATCTACGCAACATTTCCAAGATTCAACCTTTTCTGTGCGCTAACACCACAAAGCAAATAATCCACTCCCTTGTTATTTCCCGACTTGACTACTGCAATAACTTACTTACTGACCTTCCTCTTTCCCGCCTCTCCCCCATTCAATCCATCCTAAATGCCTCTGCCAGACTGATCCACCTTTCCCGTCGCTCTGTATCTGCTGTACCACCCTGAGAGTCCCTTCATTGGCTCCCCATACACAGCAGAATAAAATTCAAAATTCTCACCCTTGCATACATAGCACTCACCAACACCGCTCCCCTCTACCTATCCTCTATAATCAACAAGTATACTCCAGCCCGCCCACTAAGATCCAACAATGACCTGCTCCTTGCATCTGCACCTATCACCTCCTCTCATGCTAGACTGCAGGACTTCTGTCATGCAGCACCTACCCTCTGGAACACTCTCCCTCATGCTGTCAGGCTTTGCCCTAATCTTTCTTCCTTTAAATGTTCTCTGAAGACTTTTCTGTTCAGAGAAGCCTACCACCCAACTCAATAATATTTCTCTTACCTAACAACATTTCCTTCATCTAACTCTGTATTAACATTTTTCTCAATCTTGCAGTCCTCACCTCCTGTTTCTCAACCTCCTACCCTTCTAGATTGTAAGTTCCTACTGGAATAGGGCCCTCAATTCCTACTGTATGTGTTTGTAAATTTTGTCCTGTCTGTTAGAAGTTTTATATTATTGTTTTATTTAAATGAACTGTATCCATGGACAGTGCTGCGGAATATGATGGCACTTCATAAATAAAGTATAATAATAATAATAGTAAAACAGTGCAGTGTTGCAAGCAACTCTAGGAAAATTGGATGCACAACATTTGACACAGTGTCCTTGGTGAGATCATTAGTAAGGATGGCAGAGGGAAGTGTAGTGACAGTAGTGGGCCTTCAAGTGTGTTTCGGCTCTTTTTTTCAAATATTCAAGGGGTAATGTAAGACCCTTTTTATAACGCTATTATGTTTTAGGACCTGATGATTAAAAACTCGACAGCACAAAGAGAAATCACGCATCTTTGGGAGATTTGTTTGAGCATTATATTGTAATGTGTGTGTCTATCCTTCACATCCAAAACCCTGCATGGCTAGATAAACAGCTATTCAACTAAAAAGTGCCTTTCTAAAATTCTTTGAAGTATGTCACAGTGCTAACAATACTTTTTAGGTAATCTTGCCAGTGCAGAAAGCTTTAAATAACTGGTCCACTAAACACAACTGATGGCTCTAATCTACTTCATATACCACACTACAACCATTTGTAGAAGTAGGTTCCCTCTAATAATTTTCCTCTTGACAATATTCTGTTTGACCAATGGCCCCACCTCCACACTGGTTTTTGGCGGGGTGGGAGAGAAGGCAACACTATAAAGAAAACCAATCTTTCTGGCATTTTGTTTTGTTTTTAACAATATTTGTATTGTTTTTTTTTTTCTTCAATAAAGGATGATACAACGCAAAACACTTCAGCTTTATAAACAGTCAGGAGGTATCTGAAGTGTAACAAGATAAGGTTACAACTGATAGTCATCTTTTGTATCAAAACATCATTTATAAGGTTAATAATAAGAATATAAATAAAAAGAAAACAAGATTTAAATTACAATTAAATTATAAATTAAAATTAAGAATTAAAGGTCCATTGTTATGGCAAATTACATATTCACTTTAGCGCTACGTTAGAGATGGGTTGGGGTGAAAGGGGAAAGCCTTACTGTTTTAGTAAAATGGAATAGAGTTTTCAGGCATGTGATATGAGAGAAGAATACGCAATGAGAATAAAAATGTCTGTGACAGGGGAAAGGAAAACATAGGGGCTAATGTAGTTAATTGGGTGTTTGAATAGTGATGTACAAATCTGCAGATGACTTAATTATCAAAATAGCTTAAATCAATGAATTATGTCACCATTCTGGTTGCCTCGCTCTACAAATGACTAATTTACTATGATGCTATTTTGCTCTAGGGAAAACATTTTGCAAAACAGATAGATTATAGCTTAGATACAGTGGTGTTTTTTCATTAAGTATGCCATCAAGGAAAGAGTTAGTAGTAGTTACTATTTAATTGTAAACTGTTAGTTTCAGGGATAACTAATGGGGAAGGAATGCTGGAGTGTCTCAATTACTACAGGTCATGTTTTATCTTGGGGTTCATTACAGCCCTGTGCCCAATCTCTGTTTTTGTATCTGCCAATGTGCTACTGAATCACTTAATACATGTGCCTCTCAATTCTTCTTCCTTCTTCTGTTATTTTTCCATGGTCATCTTATTATCTGGGCCCAGATGATCAAAGATTATCCAGCTTGGAGAGAAATTATAGTACAGACTCAACCAGGGCTGAACTCTCCAAACTCTCTAGGTAAAATGTCAGAACTTTGAGGCCCCAGAGACATGAGAAATGCCTCCCATAAAGCTCTCCACAGAGATCAGATGATCTGACATGAGAGCTCAGCACTACAAGATCTCTCACATGATTCTAAACAGGCAAATGTTGCTATACTTCTTTAAGGGGCACTCCCTGCATTTCTGCATGTGAAGGAGAGACAACCTCAGTGCAATATAGCACTACATAACAAGGGAGTTTTATTATAGTTATACATTGTGTATGTAGTTTAAATTACTTTAGATCGGATTGGGTCCTTTTAGTTGTATTATATTTAAGATTTGCACTTTCAATTTAGTATTTCAATGCATTTAGATTCAGCATACAGCAGTGATTTTACAAATTCTGATTATGTTTTCTATGTTACTTTAACAAATTAGGATCTTACTTTGTATATTTTTGTATATATTTTACAAATTGCATTGCATTTTGTATTTGTTCTATTTGAAAATAAATCTGACAGTTTCATAAAGTGGATGGGACAGGGGAGTTCCCTGGGCTGAACAGGGATGTTCCCAGGGCCTGTCTCAATCTCTTTCACTTTTCTCATGATATGCACTAAGCATTTTACACCTTTGTGTCTCTCTAATTTATCTCACCAACTATATGCAGGTAAAGTTTGATCAAAATTCACAATACACTTATTTAACTGTAAGAAAAGTAATGTATACTAAACTAAAGGCAACTGCAAGTAACATTTTAGTGTAAAAATTTCAGTTTAATTTGTATTTGTTGCAAACTAAGCTTTTATATCAGTGTCAGGTTATCCACTATTAACTTCACTCTCTCCTGAGAGATTCTGTATCTCAGAGAAAACAACAAAGTCACTTTGCATACAAAGTAAACAGGGGGTAGTATACTACACACAATACTTTGGAGAAAAGAAAAATCCCTGTTTCAAATCCAGAATAATAATCAAAGTCACCAGGGTTGCTCCTCTTCTTAAGGCAATCAGGAGAATTCCAGCAACCACTTTCCACAAACAATACGTTGCCTGATGAAACGGCTCACCTTTGAGCAGAGAAAAGCGTTGCATGTTTTTAAACAGATAAGCTGTACCCTGAAGTTTTTTTTAAAGTTTTTAGTATTTTTTGCAGCGTAATGTTTGTGGAAAGTGGCTGCTGGAATTCTTCTGATTGCCTATGGCTGTATATTGGAGACTCTCAAGTCTAAGGAGGAATTCCACTGGTGGCTGTGACATCCAGCCTACCTATTTGCACTATTCATCTATATAGTGCCATCTCACTTGTGAGTGTACCCATTTGGGATATTTTTGGTTTCATCATTCACAGAGTCTACTTCATGAGGCGCCCTTTTGTTTTAATCTTGCATCTCAGAGAGCCTCATTACTTTCTATGGAAGACATCTCTAATCTCTCTGGAACTTCCAGGTCCCACAATGTGTTGTGTTCAGCGTTCCCCAGAAAAGTCTTCAACCAGCCGGCATGGTATGAGACCTATTACACAGACAATTTATCAGAGTTTGAGAAGATCTTACCCTGCACATTGGTGGAATGGTTCAAGGGCAAACAGGGTCTGATTACATGCTCTGATGTTTTTAACTTCTAGTAACTTTTACACGCATATTATTTCATTAATAAAAACACACTTGAATTGGAGACGCACTTTTGTATTCTTGTTTATAGTTTTTTTCTTAGATAATTCAGTGAGTTCAGCCCCTGTGAAGTCTGCACTGTAACTTCTCTCCAAAAGTAATGAAGGTTTGAAATGGTAAGTTTTATTTTACATAGAACAAATAAAAAATTAAATGTAATTTGTAGAAGATACAAATAAATATGATAAAAATGATCCTACTTTGTTTAAAGGGACACTGGACTCAAATTTTTTCTTTCATGATTCAGATAGAGCATGCAATTTTAAGCAACTTTCTAATTTACTCCTATTATCAATTTGCCTTTGTTCTCTTGCTATCTTTATTTGAAAAAGAATGCATCTTAGCTTTTTTTTGGTTGAGTACTCTGAACAGCACTTTTTTATTGGTGGATAAATTTATCCACCAATCAGCAAGAACAACCCAGGTTTTTCACCAAAAATGGGCCGGCATCTAAACTTACATTCTTGTATTTCAAATAAAGATACCAAGAGAATGAAGACAATTTGATAATAGGAGTAAATTAGAAAGTTGCTTAAAATTGCATGCTCTATCTGAATCACGAAAGAAAAAAAAAAATTTGGGTTCAGTGTCCCTTTAAGCTATACAAGAAAATCATGGCATAATTAGAATTTGTAAAACCACAATTCTAAATACACTTATGTTTACAGAATCTTAATGCTTTAAAATGAAAAATAGAAAGTGCAGAACTTAAATATAATACATCTTAAAGGAAATAATCTGAAGTCGAAGGAAATATAAAATATAAAGCACGAAGTGTAAATTTAGCAAAATCCTCATGTCATTCAAAAAGACAATGCAGTAGCACATATTCTGAATTTCTAAATTCTGAGAAGTTTAAAATATTTCTTCTATTTCCCTGCCCACTGCATCATGTGAGAGTCATTAGCCAATCACAGACTCATATATGTATGCACTGTGAAATGGCGCATATGCTCAGCAGGAGCTGGTGCCTCATTAAGTATAAATATAAAAAGACTGAGAACAAACTAATAATTGAAATAAATTGAAAAGTTGCTTTTAAATTGCATGCTCTATCTGAATCATGAAAGTTTAATTTTGACTTTAATATTCCTTTAATTAGATAGTGTTATAAAACTGTATTATTATTTAGACCTTTAATTGGCAGACAGTAGGTTAAAAACATCTATTGCTAGGACATTTTATGTGCTTAGTTCAAAAGATTGTTTCATCCAATTGAATCAGACCATACAATTTTGTGATTTGCTGTTAAACCACTTAGGGCTAGATTACAAGTGAAGCGCAAATCTTTTTTCTTTCATTCTATTGGCTGATTTGAATTTGAAGCGAATAGGAATGCAAGGGTTACCCCTATATAAAGGGGTACCTCGCATTCACTTTTCAGTGTGCCGCTGGTGACCGCATGAAGAGGAGCTCTGAAGAGAAGGACCGCCGTCTTCTCCCCTGCCATCACCCCCGCCATCGGTTAGTAGGTTTTGATGTTAGTTTATTACTTTGCGTTGTGGAGGGATGACAGTTTATGTGTTAATAGTTTATTTAGATAGTTTGTGTTGTAGGGTGATGGGGGTTTAGGGGTTATTAGACTAGGGGCTTATGGTAGGGAGCTTTTTTCACTTTTTTGTCTCCATTGATTTCCATGGGAGAATGCATGTACTTGCACATGAAAACTCCAGATTTTTTCGCTTTTTGGGTTAACGCAAGCGCAAAATAAGTTTTTTTTTGTAATACGAGCCCAACCCGACAAGCGCAAAAAGCTTAATGCTAGCATTGTTTGCGCGAACGTGGGGGAAAAAATTACCATGCCACTTGTAATCTAGCCCTTAATATTTAAACAATTTGATGAACATGTGTAGCTGCACATTATACTACCTTGCAATATCTAAACATATAGAAAATCTATGTGGTTTGCATTTCATAAAGAGATACATGTAGTGTATAATAATTAAATTAAGGCTATTTACCACAGATAAATCTTTATTACATTGATAAGTTTAAAAAAAGCACAATCATTTTTATATCAAATATTATAAACTATTTTCCCTATTTTCTGTTGTAAAAATTAGTTTTATTACTTTTTATAAATATGTTGTTAACAAAGAGAAATACGATTTTTGAGCTGTCATATATTAATTTTTAATTTAACATTTTTTTTTATTATTAAACATTTGGATTTATGTGGTGTAAAACCACTAAAATATACATAGAATTTACTGCACTCTAGTCCAAGACAATGAAGTTTTGTGATATATTTTCTTGAATGTTAGGAACAACCATTCTCCATAGTTTATCTTGTTTTTTCATTTGAACAAGTACAGGTACAGTTATATGACATTCAGAAATCACTATGGGATACAAGACAGATATAGCATGGAAATGTATCAGAAAAGTACAAAAATATAGTTTCTTGGGAGTTACTTATTGAATTAAGCAGGCTAAATTATCTTTACACTGAAAATTTCACACAAACTACATTTCCCATGGTGGGCTTGAAAATACATGTGGGAATAAAATATAATACATGCTGTACTGTATTTTTTTTTATAAATCTATGAATGATCACTGCACAAAAAGTAATGATACCCTTTCATTGACATCATCTGACTGATAATATCTTTTTGTCTGTGTCATCAGAGTAATGATAACCTTTCATCCATATCACTGCATAGAACATTTTTCACATTATTCTGCTTTCTCAAATACAATGAAAAGGAGAAAGATTTAAAAAGCATGTATTTAAATTGTTATCCTCAAAAACCATGAATGTTATTCTGGGCAGGGGGTTGAAGTGAAATCTTGATTTGTGTCTGTGATGTTTCCATAATTTATTGAAAACATTAAAAAAAGCATTTATTTTTTTGTGAAACATTCCTAATAATTAAAAATGGCTGAAAAATATAGGATTTATTATGCTAACTACTGAGTAGAGAACAATGGGTTTTTTACATTCCCAGTGATTGACTAGTAATTTTCCATGTGAAAATTGTATTTTTTTTTGTATTTCCTACAAATATTTATTTATGTATATTTTTTGGCAATAAATAAGCATGCATTTTTTGCTTTTTTTTGTTAACCATTTATCCAAATAAAAATATACATCTCAGAGCTGTGGTTAACTGTTTTCTGAAACAAAAACGTTGCACAAAACACATCAAAAATACATTACAAAGTATAGTTATAAAAAAAGTGTAAAATACAATAAGTAGCACTACAGAAGAAAAGATATATAGAACTAGCACATGCAATCTAAAATATACAAAATTATTCAGACATAAATATGTATATATACAATGGAAAGATTCTCTGTACAATATAAAAATCCAAGCTACGCAGTCCAAATCCAGACTGTATCAAACAAGAAGTTGATTTTACCCCACTGTGAAGGGAGTTCTGAAACAAATACTGGGGTAGTTCCACCACTCATATATTTACATGAACTCCAGATCAATAATAGTGCTGCTCTTCCAAACGGGTAACTCCATACACCCCAAAGAAAATCTGAAAGCACAAGAAGGAGAAAAGCGCAAACACGATTCAAGTGTAGTGGTACAAACTTTAATAATAGCCCCACACGCTAATGTGGCTACTCACAAGATATCAGATAAAAAAACAGCTCATCAAACAATCCCAATGATGTAACATGCAGCAGTTTGCTGGCAACTGATTAATCCAGTTTACCTGCTTCCGTAGATCCTCGTGTCACTGAGGATTCTATTGGACTATGCCGAGGGATTTAGTGTTTGAAACACTTAGCGGGATCTTTGGAAGTCTGCACAGAGCGGTGTAGCTGTCATCCCTATCAGAGGAACTTTGGAACTGTCAGACACAATAGACATCCTATCCGGTCTGGGACCTGGAGCTAAGTGTTGCTGCTACATCATTGGTATTGTTTGATGAGCTGTTTTTTATCTGATATTTTGTGAGTAGCCACATTAGCTTGTGGGGCTATCATTAAAGTTTGTACCACTACACTTGACTTGGGTTTGCGCTTTTCTCCTTCTTGTGCTTATAGTTACACTCAAATTAATATTGTGTAATAATTTGTTTTTTAAAAACAATATTGCACAAAAAAGTTAAAAGGGCTCAAAGATATGAGATCTCTGGTGTTAGAAAAAAAAAAAGCAGCCAAAGTTCTTTAACCTAGAGATACATACATTGCTAAAGATGTATTTGTGTATATATAAATATATATATATATATATATATATATATATATATATATATATATATATATATATAGTGAAAAGGGTTTGTTCCAATAGCGCTTGCAGAAGACGTTCCTCATGTGCATATGTTTGAAAGGATACAGAGAAATGCAAATATCCCAAATGAGTAAATGATCAAGTGGATGAAATAAGTGCCTATAAATGCTCACCTGTTGGATCACAGGGTCCAGTAGTCAGTGACGTATGACCTATATTAATACTTCTGTTCACAAATAGATGACAATGTGTACACCAATGTGGATGAAAGATAGTGAAAAAATAATATATATTAATATTTATTTAAGAGAATAGTAGGTGATCTTGACCGGGAGACTGCAAAGAGTATTTGTAGGACTTTCCCTCTGTTACCACTCTGTATGATTGGGCAGAGGGTAGATAATGTGGAAATTCCTAGTTATTATGAGCTGTTGTCCAGAAAGAAAAAAATATATTTTAAAAAGAATACAATTTTGGTTTATTTGATTGGTTAAAAACAAAAATGCAAAAAAGAATTGAAAAAGGAAATATTATCTAGGTTTGATGTTTAAAAAATGGGGGGAATATAAATATAGTGTTACAATGTATAGTAAAAATATATATATATGTATAGGAACAAGTATGATATATTGTATATAAAAATGTATAAGTGTAATTGATAGAACAAGAACAAAAACATAAAATATGGCAAGAGTTAATAGGTGAGGAAGATACACTGCGTTAACTGGTATAATGTAATGAATAACAATCAATGAATAAAATGAATAAAAAACTCTGGGTAAACCTAGTATATAGCTGAATGACCTATATTAACAAGGTTACCTTGCGAGCGTGTTTCGAGTCCGTATAAAAATACACTTGCTGAGGGATGAATACGGGCTGTGGAAGAAGGCGAAGTAAAGCGCTGAAAAGTGGCTGAATGAACAGCTAAAAATAAACAGTTGCTACGAGGAGCTGCTGGCGAACACGCCTGACAGTGTTATCGGAATTCCTTTAAAAAAAATTTCCAAACAAATTTTTCTATAAAATGAATAAATTCATTAATTTGGTAGTACAGTTCTAAGAACTGAGGGTATCTTAGTATAATGGGATGTTAGGATTATATCTGTATTTAGGTCATATGGTTTCCTCGTTCTTAGTTTATGGATCCAGTAGGTTTTTTTCCCTTTTTCTTAACTGTAGTAATCTGTTTTCTCCTATTTTGTGTGGAATATGTTCAATAGCCTTGATTTTTAAACTCTCCACACTTATTTTCATGGAATTCTTCGAAGTGGGTCCCAATGCCATATTCCGGTTGATCACTGGTAATATTTTTTACATGTTCCAGGCATCTGGTTTTCAAGGTCCTTTTAGTTCTTCCTATATATACTTTATTACAACGGCATGTTAGTTGATAAATAATGTATTCCGATTTGCATTTCTTAAAACTATCAATTTCATACTTGTTGTTCTCCCTATCTCTGATCCATTTATTTTCTTCTTTATTCTTACTTACATGTTCACAGCACACACAGTTTTTCCTATTACATTTGTGGAAACCTTTTGTTTTTGTTTTTAGCCAATTTCCCTGTGTGAGCATATTTTTAGTCTTTAATTTGGTTGGAGCTAGTATGTTTTTAAGGTTGGTATTCTTCTTATACGTAATTTTTGGTTTTTCAGGTAGTGTATCTTTTAAGAGGGGGTCTCTTTTTAGGAGGTGCCAATGTTTTTTTAATATTTTTTCAATATCTTTGGCTCCGCTGTTGTATGTGGTTATAAGCCTAGGAGAAATGATTGAGTCCCCCTTTGTGTTACCTGTATTTTCTTTTTCTTTTGGGTTTAAAAGTTCCTCTCTATCTATTTTGCTTACTCTTTCATAAGCTTTATCCACTGTTTTTCTATTATACTTTTTATTATAGAACTTTTGTTTAAGAGTTACTGCTGTTTCTTCAAAATCTTTGTTTCTTGAGCAATTTATTTTAATACGCTGAAATTGGCCATACGGAATATTATTAATCCACTTCTTGTGGTGGTTACTGGTGGCATGCAAATAGCCATTGGTATCGGTATCCTTAGTGTAAATTTTTGTTTCTATCTGTTCATTTTCAATAAAAATGGTAATATCTAGAAAATGTATTTCTCTCTTACTCCATGTGTTAGTGAATTTCAAATTCCAATCGTTCTGGTTAAGAGAGTGGATGAGTTCTTCAAAGTGATTTTCATCCTCGTTCCAAATGATTATGATATCATCGATAAATCTCTTCCATATGATGATATTTTTCAAAAATGTGTTATTTTTCCACACGTATTGGTTCTCAAATGCTCCCATATACATATTGGCAAAACTAGGGGCAAATTTAGTGCCCATTGCGGTGCCAAATTTTTGGAGGAATATTTTATTTTCAAATGTAATATAATTCTTGGTAAGGATAAAGTTGATTGCTTCCCCAATGAAGGATATTTGTTCCTGTTTAGTGTTTGTTTCAGTTGTTAGAATTTGATCCACTGCACATATACCTTTATTATGTGGGATGGATGTATAAAGTGCCGTGACATCTAATGTTGCGAGTGAGTAGTTGCTCTCCCAACAGATGTCTTTCAGTACTGAGAGTAGATGTGGGGTGTCCCGTATGTATGACCTGATCATTTGTACCACGGGCTGTAAATAATGTTTATACCGGAAATAATCGGTCGGCCTGGAGGATTTTTGGTGTCCTTATGCACTTTTGGTAAATTATAGAACACTGATGTTCTTATCGTATCTATTGACAGAAATTTATATTCATCTTCATTTAGGATCTTCTGTTTTTTTGCATTTCTTATTAATAGATCATATTCATCTGAGAATTGACTGGTAGGGTCCTTTGGTAATATTTCATAGGTCTCCTTATCAGACAGTAATCTATTTGCTTCGTTGATGTAATCTCCTTTGTTCTGTATCACAATAGAACCGCCTTTATCGGCCTCTCTGAAGACTAGGGTCTGATCTTTGCTTAGATCTTTTAGGATTTTTTCTTCCTTATTTGTGAGGTTTTTGCTGTTGAGTTTGAATGATTTGCACATTAATTCTAAATCGTTGAGCACAAGATCTTCGAAGAGTGAGATGTATTGTCCCTTGGAATGAGTAGGGTAGAATACTTCATTGGGGAAGCAATCAACTTTATACTTACCAAGAATTATTTTACATTTGAAAATAAAATATTCCTCCAAAAATTTGGCACCGCAATGGACACTAAATTTGCCCCGAGTTTTGCCAATATGTATATGGGAGCATTTGAGAACCAATACGTATGGAACAATAACACATTTTTGAAAAATATCATCATATGGAAGAGATTTATCGATGATATCATAATCACTTTGAAGAATTTGTCCACTCTCTTAACCAGAATGATTGGAATTTGAAATTCACTAACACATGGAGTAAGAGAGAAATAAATTTTCTAGATATTACCATTTTTATTGAAAATGAACAGATAGAAACAAAAATTTACACTAAGGATACCGATACCAATGGCTATGTGCATGCCACCAGTAACCACCACAAGAAGTGGATTAATAATATTCTGTATGGCCAATGTCAGCGTATTAACGGAAATTGCTCAAGAAACAAAGATTTTGAAGAAACAGCAGTAACTCTTAAACAAAAGTTCTATAATAAAAAGTATAATAGAAAAACAGTGGATAAAGCTTATGAAAGAGTAAGCAAAATAGATAGAGAGGAACTTTTAAACCCAAAAGAAAAAGAAAATACAGGTAACACAAAGGGGGACTCAATAATTTCTCCTAGGTTTATAACCACATACAACAGCGGGGCAAAAGATATTGAAAAAATATTAAATAAACATTGGCACCTCCTAAAAAGAGACCCCCTCTTAAAAGAGACACTACCTGAAAAAACAAAAATCACGTATAAGAAGAATACAAACCTTAAAAACATACTAGCTCCAACCAAATTAAAGGCTAAAAATATGCTCACACAGGGAAATTGGCTAAAAACAAAAACAAAAGGTTTCCACAAATGTAATAGGAAAATCTGTGTGTGCTGCGAACATGTAAGTAAAAATAAAGAAGAAAATAAATGGATCAGAGATAGGGAGAACAACAAGTATGAAATTGATAGTTTTATGAACTGCAAATCGGAATACGTTATTTATCAACTAACATGCCGTTGTAATAAAGTATATATAGGAAGAACTTAAAGGACCTTGACAACCAGATGCCTGGAACATGTAAAAAATATTACCAGTGATCAACCGGAATATGGCATTGGGACCCACTTCGAAGAATTCCATGAAAAAAGTATGGAGGGTTTAGAAATCAAGGCTATTGAACATATTCCACACAAAATAGGAGAAAACAGACAGTTAAGAAAAAGGGAGACCTACTGGATCCATAAACTAAGAACCAGGAAACCATATGGCCTAAATACAGATATAGATCTGGCAGCCTTCCTTTAAACAAAACAAAACAAAACTAACCTAACATTTAACATTGTAAATTTTGCCGTATTAATTTGTGTAAACCTAACATCCCATTATACTAAGATACCCTCAGTTCTTAGAACTGTACTACCGAATTAATGAATTTATTAATTTTATAGAAAAATTGTTTGGAAAAAATATTTAAAGGAATTTTTTTGAAAATTTTTTTGATTTTTTTTTAAGAAAATATATTTTTTTCAATTCATTATCAATATATATTTTTTTCAATTGATTATCGATCTATTTATTTATTTATTATATCCATTCCTTTTCATGGTAAATTGCGCTTAGTAATAGTCTGTGCAAAATATTCTTTAAAGCTATCCTAAATTTTATCAATTTTATAGTTTAACCCCTTAACAACACATGTCGTACAGGGTACGTCGCACACAACCTGGTCTTAAAAGACCAGCGACGTACCCTGTACGACATTAGGGGTTTAAAGCGGCTGGAAGCGAACCTGCTCACTTCCAGCCGCTTTCTGGTTATTGCAGGATGCCTCGACATCGAGGCATCCTGCAATAACACCCCTGGGCCATCCGATGCAGAGAGAGCCACTCTGTGGCCCTCTCTGCACCGGACATCGATGGCCGGTATCGTTGGTGGGTGGGAGCCGACTTGGGAGGCGGGTGGGCGGCCATCGATGGGCCGGGTAATGTAAAGGGGGGCGGGATCGGGGGCGTGGCCGATGGGGGCGCGCGCGTGCACGGGGGGCGGCGGGCAGGCGCGTGCACGGGGCGGGAGTGGATGGGAACCGCTACACTACAGAAAAGTTTTGTTTGTATAAGTGGGAGAAAGGGGTATTAAAATTTTTAATATTTTATAACAAGCAATCAAAGGTATCTAGGAGGGGGTGGGGGGTTGGTCTTTGGTGGGGGGGGAGCTACACTACAGAAAATGGGAACATTTAAAAAAAAAAAAAAAAAATTTTATTCTAAACTGGGTACTGGCAGACAGCTGCCAGTACCCAAGATGGCGCCCATCAAGGCAGAGGGGGAGGGTTAGAGAGCTGTTTGGTGGGGGATAAGTCAGGTTGGGGGCTAAGGGGGGGTCCTACACATCAGCATATGTAAATATGCTTTAAAAAAAAAAAAGCCTAAATATACCTTTTATTTTAGTACTGGCAGAGTTGCTGCCAGTACTAAAGATGGCGGGGACAATTGTGGGGTGGGGGAGGGATCAAGGGGTCTGATGCTTCAGGTGGGAGGCTGAGCTCTACACTAAAGCTAAAATTAACCCTGCAAGCTCCCTACAAGCTACCTAATTAACCCCTTCACTGCTAGCCATAATACACGTGTGATGCGCAGCGGCATTTAGCGGCCTTCTAAGTACCAAAAAGCAACGCCAAAGCCATATATGTCTGCTATTTCTGAACAAAGGGGATCCCAGAGAAGCATTTACAACCATTTGTGCCATAATTGCACAAGCTGTTTGTAAATGATTTCAGTGAGAAACCTAAAATTGTGAAAAATTTAAAGTTTTTTTTAATTTGATCGCATTTGGCGGTGAAATGGTAGCATGAAATATACCAAAATGGGCCTAAATCAATACTTGGGGTTGTCTACTACACTACACTAAAGCTAAAATTACCCCAAAAAGCTCCCTACATGCTCCCTAATTAACCCCTTCACTGCTGGGCATAATACACGTGTGGTGCACAGTGGCATTTAGCGGCCTTCTAATTACCAAAAAGCAACGCCAAAGCCATATATGTCTGCTATTTCTGAACAAAGGGGATCCCAGAGAAAAAATTACAACCATTTATACCATAATTGCACAAGCTGTTTGTAAATAATTTCAGTGAGAAACCGAAAGTTTGTGAAAAAAATTGTGAAAAAGTGAACTATTTTTGTATTTGATCTCATTTGGCGGTGAAATGGTTGCATGAAATATACCAAAATGGGCCTAGATCAATACTTTGGGATGTCTTTGAAAAAAAAATATATACATGTCAATGGATATTCAGGGATTCCTGAAAGATATTAGTGTTCTAATGTAACTAGCGCTAATTTTGAAAAAAAAAATGGTTTGGAAATAGCAAAGTGCTACTTGAATTTATGGCCCTATAACTTACAAAAAAAGCAAAGAAGATGTAAACATTGGGTATTTCTAAACTCAGGACAACATTTAGAAACTATTTACCATGGGTGTTTTTTGGTGGTTGTAGATGTGTAACAGATTTTGGGGTCAAAGTTAGAAAAAGTCTGTTTTTTTCCATTTTTTCCTCATATTTTATAATTTTTTTAATAATAAATTATAAGATATGATGAAAATAATGGTATCTTTAGAAAGTGCATTTAATGGCGAGAAAAACGGTATATAATATGTGTGGGTACAGTAAATGAGTAAGAGGAAAATTACAGCTAAACACAAACACTGCAGAAATGTAAAAATAGCCCTGGTCTTTAAGGGAAAGAAATTGAAAAAAGGCCTTGTACTTAAGGGGTTAAATTTTATTGTATCAATTCGTAAAATTATGCTAATTAAATAATCAATTGAGTAATTACAAATTATCAACTGATCTATGATTCTTTTATGTATTATGTATAACCCTCTATTCGAATTCCTGCACTTGGTAAATGCTCTGTGCAATATCTTCTAAATTAAAACATAAATCAATACATTTATTTATTTGTACTTGCATCACCAAATTTTTAATTCAAAAGATTAATCCAAAAGATTAGTTCCATTTTTTTCAGTTACCCTTCTATTCCGCTTTTTTAACATTCAAAAAATTTTTCAAACATATTTTTATAAACATTAACGGCTAGATTTAGAGTTTGGCATTAGCCGTCAAAAGCAGCGTTAAGGGGTCCTAACGCTGCTTTTGGCCGCCCACTGGTATTTAGAGTCAGGCAGGAAAAGGTCTACAGCTCACTTCCTTAACGCGACTTCAGGCTACTGTAGATCCCCTTACGCCAATTGAGTATCCTATCATTTCTATGGGATTTCTATCAGATTAAAGTTCAATCTCATTGGCTGATCAAATCAGCCAATCAGATTGAGCTCGCATTCTATTGGCTGTTCCGATCAGCCAATAGAATGCAAGCTCAATCTGATTGGCTGATTGAATCAGCCAATCAGATTTTTCCTACCTTAATTCTGATTGGCTGATAGAATCCTATCAGCCAATCGGAATTTGAGGGACGCCATCTTGGATGACGTCCCTTAAAGGAACCTTCATTCGTCGTTAGTCCGTCGGGGAAGGAGGATGTTCCGTGTCGGTGGGATGAAGATGGATCCGGAAGACAGAAGAAATGAGATGCCGCTTGGAAGAAGACATCGCCCGGATGGAAGACCTCTTCTTTGCCGCTTGGATCAAGACTTCGCCTGGATGGAGGACCTCTTCTTTGCCGCTTGGATCAAAATTTGGATTAAAATTCTTGTAATATTTTTTTATTTTTTTGTAATTTAGTGTTTGTTTTTTTTGTATTATAGATTAGTTTATTTAATTGTATTTTAGTTTAGCTAATTGTAGGTAATTTATTTAATTAATTTAAAGATAGTGTAGTATTAGGTTTAATTGTAACTTAGGTTAGGATTTATTTTACATGTATTTTTGTAATTATGTTAACTAGGTAGCTATTAAATAGTTAATAACTATTTAATAGCTATTGTACCTAGTTAAAATAAATACAAAGTTACCTGTAAAATAAATATAAATCCTAAAATAGATACAATGTAATTATTATTTATATTGTAGCTATATTAGGGTTTATTTTATAGGTAAGTATTTAGTTTTAAATAGGATTAATTTATTTAATAATAGGAATTAGTGATGTCGCGAATAGTTCCCTCGGCGAATAGTTCCTGGCGAACATAGCTTGTTCGCGTTCGTCGCGGCGGGCGAACATATGCGATGTTCGATCCGCCCCCTATTCGTCATCATTGAGTAATACTTTGACCCTGTACCTCACAGTCAGAAGACACATTCCAGCCAATCAGCAGCAGACCCTCCCTCCCAGACCCTCCTACCTCCTAGATAGCATCCATTTTAGATTCATTTGGAAGCTGCATTCTTAGTGAGAGGAGGGACAGTGTAGCTGCTGCTGATTTAATAGGGAAATCAATAGCTAGGCTAGTGTATTCAGTGTCCACTACAGTCCTGAAGGACTCATCTGATCTCTGCTGTAAGGACAGCACCCCAAAAGCCCTTTTTAGGGCTAGAACATCAGTCTGCTTTTTTTTTTCTGTGTAATCTAATTGCAGTTGCCTGCCTGCCAGCGTGTGTGTCAGGCTCACAGCGTATACTGTGCCCACTTGCCCAGTGCCACCACTCATATCTGGTGTAACATTAGTGTAGATTTAAAAAAAATAACACTTTTTTGACTGTGTTAAATAATAGCAGTCAGTTTCCTTCACACGTGTGCGTTTCAGTGCCTGCCTGCCAGGGCACAGTGTCACCCCAGTGCAACTCATATCAGGTGTAACAGTAGTGTAGATTTAAAAAAAACAACACTTTTTTGACTGTGTTAAATAATAGCAGTCAGTTTCCTTCACACGTGTGCGTTTCAGTGCCTGCCTGCCAGGGCACAGTGTCACCCCAGTGCAACTCATATCTGGTGTAACAGTAGTGTAGATTTAAAAAAACAACACTTTTTGACTGTGTTAAATAATAGCAGTCAGTTTCCTTCACACGTGTGCGTTTCAGTGCCTGCCTGACAGGGCACAGTGTCACCCCATTGCAACTCATATGTGGTGTAACAGTAGTGTAGATTTAAAAAAAAAACAACACTTTTTTGACTGTGTTAAATAATAGCAGTCAGTTTCCTTCACACTTGTGCGTTTCAGTGCCTGCCTGCCAGGGCACAGTGTCACCCCAGTGCAACTCATATCTGGTGTAACAGTAGTGTATATTTGAAAAAAACAACATTTTTTTGATTGTGTTAAATGATAGCAGTCAGTTTCCTTCACACGTGTGCGTTTCAGTGCCTGCCTGCCAGGACACAGTGTCACCCCAGTGCAACTCATATCTGGTGTAACAGTAGTGTAGATTTTAAAAAAAACAACACTTTTTTGACTGTGTTAAATAATAGCAGTCAGTTTCCTTCACACGTGTGCGTTTCAGTGCCGGCCTGCCAGGGCACAGTGTCACCCCAGTGCAACTCATATCTGGTGTAACAGTAGTGTTCATACCTGATGTTTTAAAGCACGTTATTCCAAACAATTTAGGAATGTTAGGTGATTTTTGCCCTTTATGGATTAAAACCAGACTCTGCATCAACTATGTAATTTTCCATGGGAGTTTTGCCATGGATCCCCCTCTGGCATGCCACAGTCCAGGTGTTAGTACCCTTGAAACAACTTTTCCATCACTATTGTGGCCAGAAAGAGGCCCTGTGGGTTTTAAAATTCGCCTGCCTATTGAAGTCTATGGCGGTTCGCCCGTTCGCTAACAGTTGCGGAAGTTCGCGTTCCCCGTTCGTGAATGCAAAATTTTAGGTTTGCGACATCACTAATAGGAATATTATTTAGTTTAATTTAAATTATATTTATGTTAGGGGGGTGTTAGGGTTAGGGTTAGACTTAGGTTTAGGGGTTAATAACTTTATTATAGTGGCGACGTTGGGGGAGGGAGATTAGGGGTTAATAGTTGTAGGTAGGTGGCGGCGATGTTAGGGAGGGCAGATTAGGGGTTAATAATATTTATTATAGTGTTTGCGAGGCGGGAGTGCGGCGGTTTAGGGGTTAATATATTTATTATAGTGGCGGCGAGGTCCGGTCGGCAGATTAGGGGTTAATACTTGTAGTTAAGTTGCGGCGACGTTAGGGACAGCAGATTAGGGGGTAATAAATATAATATAGGGTTCGGGCGATGTTAGGGACAGCAGATTAGGGGTTCATAGGGATAATGTAGGCAGCGGCGGTGTCCGGTCGGCAGATTAGGGGTTAATAATAAAATGCAGGTGTCAGCGATAGCGGGGGCGGCAGATTAGGGGTTAAAAAGTGTAACGTTAGGGGTGTTTAGACTCGGGGTTCATGTTAGGGTGTTAGGTGCAGACTTAGAGAGTGTTTCCACATAGGAAACAATGGGACTGCGTTAGGAGCTGAACGCTGCTTTTTTGCAGGTGTTAGGTTTTTTTTCAGCCCAAACTGCCCCATTGTTTCCTATGGGGATATCGTGCACAAGCACGTTTTGCCAGCTTACCGCTACTGTAAGCAACGCTGGTATTGAGGGTTGAAGTGGAGCTAAATTATGCTCAACGCTCCCTTTTCTGAGCCTAACGCAGCCACTCAGACAACTCTCAATACCAGCGTTGTTTAAAGGGTGTGCTGGGAAAAAAGCAGCGTTAGCTACACGGGTCTTTACAGACAAAACTCTAAATCTAGCCGTAAGTTTTTGCCATCAGTTTCTATCAAACCTAACAATAATTATCCAGTTAATTACGTATTGATACGATTCAATTAGCCCCTGATTGAATAGATCTTGGATACTTAAGGGCTACCAGGATGGCAATCGATCCATAGCCTCTGATGATACGCTCACGAAACGCATAAGGCACGTGACGCACGTTCGTGACGTCACTTCCGGAATTCCGATAACACTGTCAGGCGTGTTTGCCAGCAGCTCCTCGTAGCAACTGTTTATTTTTAGCTGTTCATTCAGCCACTTTTCAGTGCTTTACTTCGCCTTCTTCCACAGCCCGTATTCATCCCTCAGCAAGTGTATTTTTATACTGACTCGAAACACACTCGCAAGGTAACCTTGTTAATATAGGTCTTTCAGCTATATACTAGGTTTACCCAGAGTTTTTTATTCATTTTATTCATTGATTGTTATTCATTACATTATACCAGTTAAAGCAGTGTATCTACCTCACCTATTAACTCTTGCCATATTTTATGTTTTTGTTCTTGTTCTATCAATTACACTTATACATTTTTTATATACAATATACATATTTTTTATCACACTTTTTCCTATATATATATATATATATATATATATATATATATATATATATATATAGAGAGAGAGAGAGAGAGAGAGAGAGAGAGAACAGTGGGGAAGAAGGGCACTCTCAGGGTTTGTATAGAGAAAAATATTTTCTTTATTCTTAGAACATTAATACATGGTCGACGTTTCGGCCCTCAGTTGGGCCTTTATCAGGAAAGGTATTATCTTTAAACTGCCGAGTGGCAGTAATCACAGACCCAAACAAGTGGGTCTGTGATTACTGCCACTCGGCAGTTTAAAGATAATACCTGTCCTGATGAAGGCCCAACTGAGGGCCGAAACATCGACCATGTATTAATGTTCTAAGAATAAAGAAAATATTTTCCTCTATACAAACCCCGAGAGTGCCCCTCTTTCACACTGTTCTCTAACTATCTCTCATAAGGATTGCACCCAGGTTGTGGCTGCCCCACCTGGTTGGAGTGCTGGGCTATATGCTATTTGGACTTTTGAGATATATATATATATATATATATATATATATATATTTTAGCCGCATTTTTACTATACATTGTAACACTTTTTATATTTCCCCCATTTTTTAAACATCAAACCTAAATAATATTTCCTTTTTTAATTCTTTTTTGCATTTTTGTTTTTAATCAATCAAATAAACGAAAAATGTATTCTTTTTAAAATATATTTTTTTCTTTCTGGACAACAGCTCATAATAACTAGGAATTTCCACATTATCTACCCTCTGTCCAATCATACAGAGTTGTAACAGAGGGAAAGTCCTACAAATACTCTTTGCAGTCTCCCGGTCAAGATCACCTACTATTCTCTTAAATATATATTAATATATATTAGTTTTCACTATCTTTCATCCACATTGGTGTACACATTGTCATCTATTTGTGAACAGAAGTATTAATATAGGTCATACGTCACTGACTACTGGACCCTGTGATCCAACAGGTGAGCATTTATAGGCACTTATTTCATCCGCTTGATCATTTACTCATTTGGGATATTTGCGTTTCTCTGTATCCTTTCCAACATATGCACATGAGGAACGTCTTCTGCAAGTGCTATTAGGACAAACCCATTTCACCATTACCCCATTTAGTCTCACCAAGGAGTGGCGAGACACCACTAATAGCAGCATTTGTTAGACTTTTTCATTAGGCATTCATTTCCTAAACGACTCTTCTCAACTCCCTTTTCTTCTTATATATATATATATATATATATATATATATATATATATATATATATATATATATAACTATATATGTGTACATATGTATATATGTATTTATATGTGTATATATGTATTTACAGTTTTATATATATATATATGTAAACTCATAAATATATATGTACACACATATAGACATATATAAGTGCATTAGAACCCTTTGCCATTAAAGGGACATTAAACCCACAATTTTTCTTTCATGAGTCAGACAGAGAATACAATTTTAAACAATATCCCAATATATCCCAATTTACTTATATTATCTAATTTGCTTCATTCTTTAGATATCTTTTGTTAAAGAAATAGCAATGCACATTGGTGAGCTAATTAAATGAGGCAAATACGTGCAGCCACCAATCAGAAGCTACTGAGCATATCTAGATATACTTTTCAGGAAAGAGAATGAAGCAAATTAGATTATATAAGCAAATTAGAAAGTTGTTTAAAATGGTATTCTCTATCGGAATTATGAAAGAAAAAATTTGGGTTTAATGTCCCTTTAAGTAGATGAAAACATGATAAATATATGCAATATTCATATTTAATAAAGATTTTAACTATGTATTTCCTGTACATATTTCACATTTGCTAATGCGAATATGCTATGTTGTTTACGCGATAGGTGTTTTTCTCCAATTTTTTTTCTCCATTGACTTTCATAGGGAAAGCAAAAATATGATCCTATTTGCGTGATCTTGGGTGTTAGGTTTCTTTTGACTTTTTTTTCTCCATTGATTTCCATTGGGGAATACATGCACGTTTGTTTTTTTTAACTTGTAATACGAACGAAACCCGACTGGCGCAAAAAGCTTAACTCTAGTGGAGTTTTCGCAATTGCAAAGAAAACATACCATGCCACTTGTAATCTAGCCCAAAATGTGCAAATGAAAAACACAAACACACACAATGTTCTTGAGGAAGTCTTCTCACATATATATGTGTGTGTGTGTGTGTATAATGTACATCATGTTTAAATTTTAGCTATTGGCATATATCTACAGATAGAGAGGTAGATTTCAATTTTGCAGATTCATTTTGGAGAAACAATCAGCTAGATTACGAGTTTTGCGTTATGAGTGAAAAAGCATTGTTATGCTTCATAAAGATGCATTTTCCCTAATGCTGCTATTACAAGTCTTGTAGATATAGGTGTACCGCACACCTTTTTGGCCGTCATGCAATGTCAGTTTTCAATGGGACTTCCATAGCGCCAGTATTACAAGTTTTGCCTGGGAGGCCAAAAAGTGAGCAGTACACTCTATAACCACAAGATCCGTACCACCATCTAAAGTCAGTAGTAATGAGTTTTACGTTACAAAGCTGTAGCATAAAACTCATAACTAAAGTGTTAAAAAGTACACTAACACCCATAAACTACCTATAAACCACTAAACCGAGGCCCTACCGCATCGCAAACACTATAATAAATGTATTAACCCCTAATCTGCCGCTCCCAACATTGCCACCACTTAAAAAATTATTAACCCCTATTCCGCCGCTCCCCAATATCGCCACCACTATAATAAACCTATTAACCCTAAACCACTGCACTCCCACATTGCAAACACTATTTAAAGATTATTAACCCCTAATCTGCTGTCTGCCCACACCGCCGCTATAATAAACCTATTAACCACTAAACGGCAAGCCCCCCACAACGAAATATACTAAAATAAACTATTAACCCCTAAACCTCTGGCCTCCCACATCACTAACTCTACATAAATATATTAACCCCTAAACCTAACCCTAATGTAACCCTAACCCTAAGCATAACCCTAACCCTAACACCCCCTAACTTAAATATAATTAAAATAATTCTAAATTAAACTTACAATTATTACCTAAATAATTCCTATTTAATACTAAATACAAACTTACCTGTAAAAAAAACCTAAGCTAGCTACAAAATAACTAATAGTTACATTGTAGCTATCTTACGGCTAGATTTAGAGTTTTGTCGGTAACGACCCGCGTAGCTAACGCTGGCTTTTTTTTCCCCGCACCTTTTAAATACCGCTGGTATTTAGAGTTCACAGAAGGGCTGCGTTAGGCTCCAAAAAGGGAGCGTACAGGCATATTTACCACCACTGCAACTCTCAATACCAGCGGTGCTTACAGACGCGGCCAGCTTCCAAAACGTGCTCGTGCACGATTCCCCCATAGGAAACAATGGGGCAGTTTGAGCTGAAAAAAAACCTAACACCTGCAAAAAAGCAGCGTTCAGCTTCTAACGCAGCCCCATTGTTTCCTATGGGGAAACACACCCTAAGTCTGCACCTAACACCCTAACATGTACCCCGAGTCTAAACACCCCTAACCTTCTACTTATTAACTCCTAATCTGCCGCCCCCACTATCGCTGACCCCTGCATATTTTTTTTAACCCCTAATATGCCGCTCCGTATACCGCCGCAACCTACGTTATCCCTATGAACCCCTAATCTGCTGCCCCTAACACCGCCGACACCTATATTATATTTATTAACCACTAATCTGCCGCCCCCAACGTCGCCGCTACCTACCTACAATTATTAACCCCTAATCTACCGACCGGACCTCACCGCTACTCTAATAAATGTATTAACCCCTAATCCGCCTCACTCCCGCCTCACTAACCCTATAATAAATAGTATTAACCCCTAATCTGCCCTCCCTAACATCACCGACACCTAACTTCAAATATGAACCCCTAATCTGCCGACCGGACCTCACCGCTACTATAATAAAGTTATTAACCCCTAAAGCTAAGTCTAACCCTAACACTAACACCCCCCTAAGTTAAATATAATTTAAATCTAACGAAATAAATTAACTCTTATTAAATAAATTATTCCTATTTAAAGCTAAATACTTACCTGTAAAATAAATCCTAATATAGCTACAATATAAATTATAATTATATTGTAGCTATTTTAGGATTAATATTTATTTTACAGGCAACTTTGTATTCATTTTAACCAGGTACAATAGCTATTTTCCTACCTTAATTCCGATTGGCCGAATCGGAATTCGAGGGACGCCATCTTGGATGACGTCCCTTAAAGGAACCTTCATTCTGTTTTAGGACGTCGGAAGAAGAGGATGGATCCGCGCTGGAGGTTTTGAAGATGGAGCCGCTCGTCATAGGATGGAAGAAGATAGAAGATGCCGCTTGGATGAAGATGTCTACCGGTCCGGATCTCCTTTTCTGCCCGGATAGGATGAAGACTTCTGCCCGATGATGGACTTCTTCAGCCGCCGCTTGGATCAAGACTTCAGCTGGAGGATGGATGTCTTCAGCCCCCGCTTGGGCTTGGATCAAGACTTCAGCCGGAGGATGGACATCTTCAGCCCCCGCTTGGGCTTGGATCAAGACATCGAAGCCTGGACCGATCGGTGATACCCGGCGTGGTGAAGATAAGGTAGGAAGATCTTCAGGGGCTTAGTGTTAGGTTTATTTAAGGGGGGTTTGGGTTAGATTAGGGGTATGTGGGTGGTGGGTTGTAATGTTGGGGGGGGTATTGTATGTTTTTTTTTCCAGGCAAAAGAGCTGAATTCTTTGGGGCATGCCCCGCAAAAGGCCCTTTTAAGGGCTGGTAAGGTAAAAGAGCTTTTCTATTTTAATTTTAGAATAGGGTAGGGCATTTTTTTATTTTGGGGGGCTTTGTTATTTTATTAGGGGGCTTAGAGTAGGTGTAATTAGCTTAAAATTGTTATAATATTTTTCTAATGTTTGTAAATATTTTTTTATTTTTTGTAACTTAGTTCTTTTTTATTTTTTGTACTTTAGTTAGTTTATTTAATTGTATTTATTTGTAGGTATTGTATTTAATTAATTTATTGATAGTGTAGTGTTAGGTTTAATTGTAACTTAGGTTAGGATTTATTTTACAGGTAATTTTGTAATTATTTTAACTAGGTAACTATTAAATAGTTATTAACTATTTAATAGCTATTGTACCTGGTTAAAATAAATACAAAGTTGGCTGTAAAATAAATATTAATCCTAAAATAGCTACAATATAATTATAATTTATATTGTAGCTATATTAGGATTTATTTTACAGGTAAGTATTTAGCTTTAAATAGGAATAATTTATTTAATAAGAGTTAATTTATTTAGTTAGATTTACATTATATTTAACTTAGGGGGGTGTTAGTGTTAGGGTTAGACTTAGCTTTAGGGGTTAATACATTTATTAGAGTAGTGGTGAGGTCTGGTCGGCAGATTAGGGGTTAATAATTGTAGGTAGGTAGCGGCGACGTTGGGGGCGGAAGATTAGGGGTTAATAAATATAATATAGGGGTCGGCGATGTTAGGGGCAGCAGATTAGGGGTACATAGGGATAATGTAGGTGGCGGCGGTGTGCGGTCAGCAGATTTGGGGTTAAAAAAATGTAATAGAGTGTCGGCGATGTGGGGGGACCTCGGTTTAGGGGTACATAGGTAGTTTATGGGTGTTAGTGTACTTTAGAGCACAGTAGTTAAGAGCTTTATGAACCGGCGTTAGCCCAGAAAGCTCTTAACTCCTGGCTTTTTTCTGCGGCTGGAGTTTTGTCGTTAGATTTCTAACGCTCACTTCAGCCACGACTCTAAATACCAGCGTTAGAAAGATCCCATTGAAAAGATAGGATACGCAAATGGCGTAGGGGGATCTGCGTTATGGAATAGTCACGGCTGCAAAGTGAGCGTTAGCCCCTATCCTGACTGACTCTAAATACCAGCGGTAGCCCAAAACCAGCGTTAGGAGCCTCTAACGCTGGTTTTGACGGCTAACGCCAAACTCTAAATCTAGCAGTTAGGTTTTATTTTTATTTCACAGGTAAGTTTGTATTTATTTTAACTAGGTAGAATAGTTAATAAATAGTTATTAACTATTTACTAACTACCTAGTTAAAATAATTACAAAGTTACCTGTAAAATAAAACCTAACCTGCCTTACAATAAAACCTAACATTACAATAAAATAAAATAATTAAATTAATTAAATACAATTATCTAAATTACAAAAAAAACAAAAAACGCTAAATTACACAAAATAAAAAACAAAATTATCAAAAATTAAAATGAATTACAGCCCTATCAAAATAAAAAAGCCCACCCAAAATAAAAAAAAACCCTATCCTACACTAAACTACTAATGGCCCTTAAAAGGGCCTTCTGCGGGGCATTGCCCCAAAGAAATCAGCTCTTTTACCTGTAAAAAAAATACAAACAACAACCCAACAGTAAACCCACCACCTACACAACCAAATCCCCAAATAAAAACCTAAGCTAAACATTGCCCTGAAAAGTGCGGCATTTAGCTCTTTTACATTGCCCAAAACCCTAATCTAAAAATAAAACTCACCCCTTAAAAAAACTAACACTACACCCAGACGATCCACTTGCAGTTTTCGAATACCTATTAGAATTGAGCCAATAGGATGAAAGCTCAATCCTATTGGCTGATTGCAACAGCCAATAGAATTTTTTCCCCTTTAATTCCTATTGGCTGATAGAATTCTATCAGACAATCAGAATGTAAGGGACGCCATCTTGGATGATGTCACTTAAAGGGAAATGTCATTTTCCAGCGGATTTCGTAAAAAGAGGATGCTCCGCTCCGCGTGTCTTGAAGATGGTCCTGCTCTGCGCTGTCTGGATGCAGTCTTCTGCCCGCTTGGATGAAGACTTCTGCCGGCTTCGAGGAGGACTTCTGCCCGCTTGGATGAAGACTTCTGCGGCCTGGATGAGGATGGATGTCCGGTCTTCGAAAACTGTAAGTGGATAGTCGGAGGTTAGTGTTAGGTTTTTTTTAAGGGTTTATTGGGTGGGTTTTATTTTTAGATTAGGGTTTTGAGCAATGTAAAAGAGCTAAATGCCCTTTTAAGGACAATGCCCATCCAAATGCCCTTTTCAGGGCAATGTTTAGCTTAGGTTTATTTAGATAGGTTTTTATTTGGGGGGTTTTGTTGTGTGGGTGGTGGGTTGTTTGTATTTTTTTTTTACAGGTAAAAGAGCTTCTTTCTTTGGGGCTATGCCCCGCAAAAGGTCCTTTTAAGGGCCATTGGCAGTTTAGTGTAGGCTAGGGGTTATTTTTATTTTGGGTGGGCTTTTTTATTTTGATAGGGCTATTAGATTGTCAGGGTTTGCTGAAAACAAGTTTCCCTATCTTTTGATAATAGATAAAAAGTTAAGGACCACAACTGCTGAGAGAATGACTGTAGGCAATAGTTTGTTTTGCATGTGTGATAAGTTTGAATAATATATGAATAAACCTTGGCAACAATCATAAACTGGCAATCACTATGCAATGTTTAATATACAGGTACGGATTACACATACACCCTATGGCTGCCACATGTATCAGGATTGACACTGTGATGGAAAAAATAATAGCAGCAGGGGTAGATGTTAATCTGTCCTGAGATACAGAGATTCATAACTGAGTGTATAGTAGCAGTAATATAAACCAAGACATACTCAGAGGATCACTGTGGAATTATGAAATACAGAGCAAAACAAAAATAAAACTCTATAAGCTGATAAAGTAAAAAATAAAGTCTCAGTGCGGCAAAAAAAGAAGGCAGGAAAATCGATTGATGAAATGAACTGAATAATTACTCACGAACTCCTAGACAAAGTACTGATTGATGATCACTGGATCCTAAGTTCTCACCTACAGACACATCTGAAACTGTATCACTGTTTGTAAGTATTAGATCTAATATAGCTTCCTTACGAGTTGGTTCCTTGACTAATTGTTCAAGTGATTCCCCTAGCAGAGATTCAAGAATATACCTGCTTCTAGCCGATCTAGCAGAAGGATCCTAAGTTCTCACCTACAGACACATCTGAAACTGTATCACTGTTTGTAAGTATTAGATCTAATATAGCTTCCTTACGAGTTGGTTCCTTGACTAATTGTTCAAGTGATTCCCCTAGCAGAGATTCAAGAATATACCTGCTTCTAGCCGATCTAGCAGAAGGAATCTTCCAGTCTATATCTGGCAAATTAAAGTCCCCCAGTACTATAACCTTACCCTTCATGGTCATTTTGGTTATTTCATCTAATAACAGATTGTCCAGTTTTTCATCCTGCAATGGAGGCCTATATACAACCCCTATTCTAAAAACATTTTTATCTCCAATTTCCAAAGTCACCCAAATACTTTCCACCTCATCATTTGTTCCTACAATTTCAGTAACCTTTATATTTTCATTTACATACAAAGCAACTCCTCCACCTTTCTTTCCTACTCTGTTCATATTTATCTGCGATATCAGCAAAGGGCTACAGGGGAAAGTATGTCTCTTTGCAGATGATACAAAAATTTGCAACAGAGTGGATGTTCCAGGGGGGGTAGACAAAATGAGAAGTGATATACAACAATTGGAGGATTGGACAAACGACTGGGATCTAAAGTTTAACACAGCAAAGTGTAAAATAATGCATTTAGGGAAGAAAAATCCAAATGTTAATTACAGACTCAATGACACTTTACTGACTGTTACAGACGAGGAACAGGACTTGGGAATTATTATTTCAGATGATTTAAAACTTAGTAAACAATGTAGTAAGGCAGCGAGTAAGGCTAGCAGAATGCTTGGATGTATTGGTAGAGGTATTTGCAGCAGAAATAGTAAGGTTCTTATGCCACTTTATAGATCATTAGTTAGGCCTCATCTTGAGTATTGTGTGCAGTTCTGGAGGCCATATCTTCAGAAGGATATTAACAAACTTGAATCTGTGCAAAGGAGGGCTACCAAAATGGTACATGGTCTAAAAAATAAAACTTACCAGGATAGGCTCAATGACCTAAATATGTATAGCTTAGAGGAGAGAAGGGAAAGAGGTGATATGATAGCAACTTTCAAGTACATTAAAGGGTTTAGTAAAACTGAGGCTGTGGGTATTTTACATAAAATGGAAAATTCAAGAACAAGGGGTCATGAGCTCAAGCTAAAGGGTAGTAGATTCAGGAGTAATTTGAGGAAGCACTTCTTTACAGAAAGAGTGATTGATTTATGGAATAAACTTCCTCAAGAGGTAGTAGCAACAAACACTGTGGGGGACTTTAAAAATGCATGGGACAAGCATAGGGCTATCCTACGAACTAGATAAGTTTATACTGTTAGGTAAGGTGGGGCAGACTTGCTGGGCCTATGGCTCTTATCTGCCGTCAATATCTATGTTTCTATGTTTCTATGTTACTGACTGGGAAGGTAGGAGGCAAAAGGAAACTCCAGAGTACTAGTAGGCTTCAGGCCTCCGGCGAGATGCAGAGTGAGTCGCAGCCGGCGATGACGTCACCGCGTTGCAATGTAGAGCAGAGGAGGAAGCAGGTATGGAGAGCGGGAGGCTTAAAGAGATATGCAGGGAACGGAGCAACAAAATCGTATGACCTAGACAAAGTAATAACGGTTGAGCAGAGATTACAGGTTAAGGTATAAACGGTTATCATGTAGGATAAAAGGATATTAAATGCAGAAGCTGGTAGATGGAAACAGGACCAAGTAAAAATCCTTGTATGTAGTTTTCCAGGCAAAGGCTCACAGAATTGAACAACTTCAGAACTGCAATACTAAGCAATGAGCTTAGCAAGGAGGAGCCTTAAATAGGCAGAGGGAGAGGTTATTGCAGACGTTAAAGGGACATTGAACTGTGAGCTAGATTCCTGACAGAATCCCCCCTTCAAGGAGCCACTCCGAGGCTCAAGGTTTAGGACGATCCGGATGGCGCTAGTGGAAAGAAGAGAGTAAACGCGGGGCCGAAATGTTGCTAGCAGGCTCCCAGGAATCTTCATCAGGAGTATACCCCTTCCAACGAATGAGATATTCCAAACGACCACGGCGGAAGCGGGAATCCAAAACGGAATGCACCTCATATTCCAAAGCAGGATCGATGGAGATCGGGGGAGTAGCAGCAAGGCTTCCAGAGTCCCTGAGAACCCGATAGGGTTTAAGGAGGGAGACGTGGAAGGTAGGATGAATTCTGAAGGTGTCAGGCAGTTTGAGACGTACAGTGTTGGCATTGATAACTGCTGAAACAGGATAAGGACCAATAAACAGGGGAGACATCTTTCTGGAGGGGGTGTTCAGATGTAAGTGTTTGGTAGAGAGCCAAACAAGATCACCTTCCTTATAGGTAGGAGGAGGACGTCTATGTCTGTCATAATACTTCTTATATACCTCCTTTGCGCTGTTTATTGCAGATTCAATGGCTTGGAAGTTAGATGAGATGTTATTCGATAGTTCTGATATTGTGGGTGAAAAGGTTTCAGATGGTTCAAACAAGTGGAAAACTGGATGGAAACCATAGTTAGCAAAGAATGGGGAGATACCAGTGGCGGAATGAATAGTATTGTTATAACAGAATTCTGCATAAGGAAGAAAGTCTGACCAAGAATTCTGATTAGCAGAGCAAAAAAGTCTTAGAAATTGTTCCAGCCACTGGTTACATCTCTCAGTCTGACCATTACATTGAGGGTGGTAAGCAGTAGTCAGTTTCCTTTCTACAGAGAAAGTTTTGCAGAATTGGGACCAAAGTTTACTAGAGAATTGCGTCCCTCTGTCACTGAGTATGGACATGGGTAGACCATGAAGTTTAATGACATGATTAATGAGTAACTTTACGGTTTCCAATGCAGTAGGGAGTTTGGGGTAGGCAATGAAGTGACACATCTTTGTGAAAAGGTCGACAACAACTAAGATGGTATTATTCTTGGATGAGAGAGGTAAGTCAACTATAAAGTCTAGGGCGATCTCCGACCAGGGCTTCTTTGGTGTTGGTAAGGGTAGCAGAAGACCGTAGGGTGGTTGTTTGCCCTTTTTGGAAATAGTGCAGGTAGGACAAGAGGAAACATAATTCTTAACATCAGATGTAATGGTTGGCCACCAATGGTTCCGTTTCGCTAACTCTTGGGTCTTACGGAGACCTGGATGGCCAGCGAAAAGAGAGTCATGAACAGATCGTAGAAAAGGAGATCTGAGCGTAGGTGGGACATATAATTTTGTGTCACGAGAAAAGAGTCCCTGTGCATTTACTTGTAGGAGTTCTGTGGGTTTTGTCAGATCCTTCATTTGTTCTCTTTTTAAAACAGCAGTGGAATCTGTTACAAAAGATATGAAATTATCATCTGGTAAGAGAGAACTAACTGTCGGTGGACAAGAAGAATGACTGCTAAGTCTTGAAAGAGCGTCCGCCTTTTTGTTCTTACCAGCTGGTCGGTATGTGATCAAAAAATTAAAACGGGAGAAAAAAAGATTCCACCGAACCTGTCTGGCTGATAAAGTACGAGTGGATTTTAAGTACTGGAGGTTTCTATGATCCGTGTATATGAGAGTTGGTAATGTAGTGCCCTCCAGGAGGTGACGCCAATGCTCCAAAGAAAGTTTGATGGCTAACAATTCTTTGTCACCGATAGGATAATTTTGTTCTGCTGAATTTAAAGTCTTCGAGTAATATGCCACAGGATGAAGTGGTTTTTTCAAACTCTCTCTTTGTGACAGGACTGCACCAATTGCATGATTGGATGCATCAACCTCCAAAATGAACTGTAACTTGGAGTCTGGGAAACGGAGTATGGGTGCAGAGGTAAACATTTGTTTGAATAAATCAAAAGCATACTGAGCTTGTTGTGTCCACTTAAAAGGAGTATGACCTTTAGTGAGGGAAGTGAGGGGTATTGCTATCTTAGAAAAGTTTTTTATAAATTTGCGGTAAAAATTTGCAAACCCCAAAAATGATTGAACTTGTCTAACACTTTTGGGTGTAGGCCAATTCAAGACTGCTTCAACCTTTTTGTTTTCCATTGAAATACCCGTGGGAGAAATTTCATACCCCAAAAAAGTGATAGACTGTGTGTTAAAAAGACATTTTTCTGCTTTAGCATATAAGTGGTTACCCCTGAGTCTAGATAGTACTTGTCTAACGTGAGAAATGTGTTGTTGGTATGTTTTGGAGTATATCAAGATATCGTCAAGATTAATGACAACGAAAATATCAAGTATATCTCTAAAAATGTCATTTATGAGGTGCTGAAACGTCGCGGGGGCATTACATAACCCAAAAGGCATTACGACATATTCGAACAACCCATAACGGGTTCGAAATGCCGTAAGCCACTCATCGCCAGATTTAATTCGGATGAGGTTATAGGCACCCCTTAAATCCAGTTTGGTGAAAAACTGTGCACCCTCCAGCCTCTCTATAAGCTCAGGAATAAGAAGTAACGGGTAACGTTTTTTAATCTTTATCTTGTTTAATTGACGATAATCGACAATGGGTCTAAGTGAACCGTCTTTATTCTTTACGAAGAAAATCCCTGCACTAGCAGGTGAGGTAGATGGTCGGATGAAACCATTTTTCAGATTTTCCTCTAAGTAAGACTTCAGGTGTGATAACTCTGGGTTGGAAAGTGGGTATATATGCCCTGTAGGGATTTCTGAACCAGGTATGATCTCTATAGGGCAATCATACTTCCTATGGGGCGGTAAGTTTTCGGATTCTGCTTTACTAAAAACGTCAGCAAAGTCCTGGTAAACCTCAGGAATCTTGACAACGGGAGGAAGTTCAGTTGTATGTAAAGCAGTAGCTGGAAAACAAGTAGTAAGACAATACTTTGAATTAAAGGAAAGAGTTAAATTAGTCCAATCTATATTTGGGTTATGTGTGTGGAGCCAATTTATCCCTAGTACGATAGGTGAGATAGGGGAAGGGATAATATCAAATGTGATGTACTCCCTATGATGGTCAGTGGAAGAAATAAGTAAGGGAATGGTCTGATATTCTACTGGACCATCTGGAATAGGATTACCATCAATTCCCCGTAATAACACAGGAGATTTTTTTTTGACTATAGGTATTTTATTTGTATGGGTAAACACACTATCAATGTATGATGCTGTAGCTCCAGAATCAATGATCGCGGAACCCATGACCCGGTGAGACTCCCACTGTAAGAGAAGAGAGAGTTGTAAATAAGGAGTGGGTGAATGTTGGGTGGTACAACAAAAAGGCTGAATATAAGTCTTACCCTTATTTTGTTTCTGCAGGGAAGGGCAATCTCTAACAGTATGTGACTCAGAAGCACAATAGAGACATAAGTTATTTGCTCTTCTTCTATTCTTTTCCTCTGTTGTGAGTGGGCCTTTAGTGAAACCTATGTCCATAGGTTCAGGAGTGGACTTAGTCACAGGAGGTGTGTAATGTTTTTTAGGATAATTTTCATGATAAGAGCGCTCCTGTTGTCTCTCCCTGAGACGCCTATCAATGGTGATGCTTAATGACATCAATTCCTCAAGGGTTTGGGGTAACTCAGAACGGGAAAGCTCATCCTTTATACCTTCTGAGAGGCCCAACCGAAACTGGTTTCTTAGTGACAGATTATTCCACTGTGTGTCCTTAGCCCATTTTTTAAACTCAGTGATATAATCTTCGACTAATCTTTTCCTTTGTTTAAGGTTTCTCATTGCATTCTCTGCTGTAATTTGCTTGTAGGGATCCTCATACAGGTTTCCCATGGCAAGAAAAAAATTGTCCAGAGAGTTTAGTATCTCATCGTTGTTTTCAAAGTAAGAGTTAGCCCAGGTACGGGGTTCACCTCTTAAATAGGAGATAACTGTGAGAACTCTAGCTCTGTCATTTGGATATGTATGGGGTTTTAAAGAAAATAGGAGAAGACAGGCATTCTTGAAATCTCTGTATTGAGACCTATCACCACTGAATTTCTCTGGGGTGCTAACCTGGGGCTCTAGTATGGGAACCCTCTTATCCACCACATCTCTAATGTACGCCTTCATGGTGTCATTTTCAACTTTCAGGGTGTTTAAAGCTTCAGTGAGTAGATCAACCCTCTGTGTGAGGTTCTGCAAATGGGTATTCATCCCAGCTGGATCCATGAGGAGGGCTTAGTATTATGTCAGGGTTTGCTGAAAACAAGTTTCCCTATCTTTTGATAATAGATAAAAAGTTAAGGACCACAACTGCTGAGAGAATGACTGTAGGCAATAGTTTGTTTTGCATGTGTGATAAGTTTGAATAATATATGAATAAACCTTGGCAACAATCATAAACTGGTAATCACTATGCAATGTTTAATATACAGGTAGGGATTACACATACACCCTATGGCTGCCACATGTATCAGGATTGACACTGTGATGGAAAAAATAATAGCAGCAGGGGTAGATGTTAATCTGTCCTGAGATACAGAGATTCATAACTGAGTGTATAGTAGCAGTAATATAAACCAAGACATACTCAGAGGATCACTGTGGAATTATGAAATACAGAGCAAAACAAAAATAAAACTCTATAAGCTGATAAAGTAAAAAATAAAGTCTCAGTGCGGCAAAAAAAGAAGGCAGGAAAATCGATTGATGAAATGAACTGAATAATTACTCACGAACTCCTAGACAAAGTACTGACTGGGAAGGTAGGAGGCAAAAGGAAACTCCGGAGTACTAGTAGGCTTCAGGCCTCCGGCGAGATGCAGAGTGAGTCGCAGCCGGCGATGACGTCACCGCGTTGCAATGTAGAGCAGAGGAGGAAGCAGGTATGGAGAGCGGGAGGCTTAAAGAGATATGCAGGGAACGGAGCAACAAAATCGTATGACCTAGACAAAGTAATAACGGTTGAGCAGAGATTACAGGTTAAGGTATAAACGGTTATCATGTAGGATAAAAGGATATTAAATGCAGAAGCTGGTAGATGGAAACAGGACCAAGTAAAAATCCTTGTATGTAGTTTTCCAGGCAAAGGCTCACAGAATTGAACAACTTCAGAACTGCAATACTAAGCAATGAGCTTAGCAAGGAGGAGCCTTAAATAGGCAGAGGGAGAGGTTATTGCAGACGTTAAAGGGACATTGAACTGTGAGCTAGATTCCTGACATAGATTAAGTGTAATTCATTTTTATTTTTGATAATTTTGTTTTTTATTTTGGGTAATTTAGTGTTTAGACGTGGTTTTTATGTTAGGGTGTTAGGTTTAAACATAACTTTATCTTTCTCCATAGACATCAATGGGGCTGAGTTACGGAGCTTTTCATTCTGTGATCGCAGGTGTTTTTTTGCCAGCTCTCCCCATTGATGTCTATGGGGAAATAGTGCACGAGCACGTCAAAGCAGCGCTTTTATTTCGGTGCGGTATGGAGCTCAATGCAACCATATCGCCCGCACAAGCCTGCTTTTTTAAAACCTGTAATAGCAGCGCTATAGGGAGGTGAAATAACAACACTTTTGTGGCGCTCATTAATTTCCCTATATTGCTCAAAACTCGTAATCTAGCTTAAAGTGTAGTTTGATAAGATTATTACAAATGTTGATCCATTATACTGACAATACAATAAAAAATGTTTTTCCTTCAATAGTTTTAAAGGAGTGAGAGATATCATTGCCTAATATCCCCTTCTTAGTTTATCACCCAATCGGGTACTTGTTTAAGGTCTTGCTACCAAGCCCCCATCTAGAGTCTTTTACTCCCTTTAAAAGCAGTTGTGCATTACAGCCAATCAGATGCCGTATTGTCCACTGAAATAAACACAAATTTATACACACTGTGTTAACAGCAACATTATTCTACAATCGGGTACCTATAAAGTCTATGGAGTGGCATCTAGTTGTCTGTAGTGCTAATATTTGCTTTTGATATAAAAATCTTCTTGAAGGAGGGCTGACATAAAGGACCTACAATACACCTATTTTAAGGTAAGACATGGACATTAGGCAATACAAGCCTCTAATGCATTGCAGCAACAATTAACCCCTATTTAAGTAATTTGTGAGACTATTTAAATTAATTCAGAGAATGTAACACATCAGCTTTTCGCATGACACACAAAAAATAAGCAGTTTTTTCTTATTACCTTTATCTATGTGCACTGGTGTTATAGAAAATGCCATTAAGTATTAAGACTCTGGCATAGCAACCTAAGGTTAAAGGGAAGATTATCCATCCACTATGGGAATAGACCCTTAAGGTAGATACCCTGTATTTTCTCTGTCCATGTAATCTCCCTGAACACAGTATACACCTCTTTCTGTTTTGCATGTGTTCATAAAGTAAACTAGATCCTGTTTCAATTGGCTTTAACTGATGCACATTCTCTGTAATTGTTTTATTATACCTTGTATATGATACTTAGTTGTTGTCCAGTATAGGGTTAGGGACTGTAAATATATGTATATACAGTATGTATAATATTGCATTTCTGTTTTGCTTGTACATTTTGGTACACTTTTAGCTTGGATGTATCTCTTTTTAGCTCTATCTGAATTAGTTATCCTTCAAATTAATTATTTGTAAAAGTACACCGTATGGCCAAAAGTATGTGGACACCTGACCATCACAGCTATATGAGTTTGTTGAACATCCATTGCAAAACCCATAGGCATTAATATGGAGTTGCCTCCCCCCTTTGCTGCTACAACTGCTGCAACTTATCTGTGAGGCTTTACAAAAGATTTTGGAGTGTATCTGTGGGAATTTGTGCCCATTAGCCTAAAGACTAAAGTCAAGCACAGATTCTGGACGAGAAGTTCTGGCTTGCAATCAACATTTCATATCATGCCAAAGGTGTTCAATGGGGTCAAGGTCAGGACTTTGTGAAGGCCACTCCAGTTTCTCACACCAAGCTCATCAAACCATGTCCTCATGGTCTGTGCTTTGTACACAGAGGTATAGTCATGCTGGAACGGTAAAGGGCCTTTGCCAAACTGTTGCCAGAAAGTTGGAAGCACCCAATGGTTTAAAATGTCTTTGTATTCTGCAGCACTAAGATGAATCTTCACTGGAACTAAGGGGCCTTGGCCAAACCATGAAAAACAACCCCAGACCATTATTCTTCCTGCACTAAACTTTACAGTGGGTGCTCTGCTTACGAGTAGGTAACATTCTCCTAGCTTCCCCTAAACTAAGATTCTTTTATCAGACTGCCAGATAGTGAAGTGTGATTCATCACTCCAGAGAACAAGATTCCACTGCTCTAGTGTCAACATGCTCTATACCACTCCAGCCTATGCTTGGCATTGCTCATGTTGATGTGGGGCTTGTGTACAGTCATTCACCCATGGAAACCCATTTCATGAAACTCCCAATGCACAGTTATTGTGCTGATGTTGCTGCCAGTTGCAGTTTAGAACTCTAGTGAGTGATGTAATAGATGATAAGCGATATTTATGTGCTTCAGCACCTGGTGACCCTGCTTTGTGAGTATGAGCGGTTTACCCCTTTGTGGCTGGTCTGTTCCTAGATGCTTCCTTTTCATAATAATAGCATTTACAGTTGACTAGAGATAATTTAGTAGGGCAGAAATTTCACAAACTAACAGGCAAAGGTGGAATCCTACAGCAGTACCATGTTTAACATCACTGAGCTATTCAGTACAGCCCATTGTATTGCCAGTGTTTGTATATGAAGATTTCATGGCTATGTGCTAGATTTGATGCACCAGTTAGCAATAGGTGCAGGTGAAACATCTAAACTAAAAAATGAATAGGGGTGCCCACATAATTTTGGCATATATAATACATTAATATTTTCATTTAGAAATACATATTTACAGCAGTGGGTAGGTCTTGCTTTAAATGGACATTGCTCTCTCTCTCTCTCTCTCTCTCTCTCTCTCTCTCTCTCTCTCTCTCTCATTATATTAGGTGGTGGTTTCAAAGAAGAAAAAATTTCAAGCTTAAACTTAAAGGAGCAATTTCACATACAATTAATATGCTGCATCTGTTCTAAAAAGTAATTGGGAACACATTAAGGAGAAAAATATTACAGTAAAGTGTCACTTTAAAGATACAAATCCAATGAAAAATTAAACCATGGAAAATAATTGATACAGCATGACAAATGGAAATGGACTGTAATGTACACTTTTTTCAATTTAAGGGACATAAAATCAAACATTTTTCTTTCATGATTCAGCAGAGATAGAGCATACAATTCTAAACAACTTTCAAGTTTAATTCTATTTTTGTATTTCCTAGCTGAATCATGAAAGGAAAGATTGGGTTTCATGCCCCTTTAAGCAATATTATTAAGTCATAGCAATAAACAGTTGCAGGCAGCTAGCAATTTCACATCATTAGTGTGCAAGTTTTTTAGTTTGTAAATGTGAATTAAAGGGACACTGAACCCAAATGTTTTCTTTTGTGATTTAGATAAAGCATGCAATTTTAAACAACTTTCTAATTTACTTCTATTATCAAATTTTCTTCATTCTCTTGGTATCTTTATTTGAAAAGCAAGAATGTAAGTTTAGATGATGGCCTTTTTTTGGGTTGTTCTTGCTTATTGGTGGATAAATGCACCCACCAATAAACAAGTGCTGTCCATGGTCTGAACCAAAAATTGGCTGGCTCCTTAGCTTAGATGCCTTCTTTTTCAAATAAAGATAGAAAAAAATGATAATAGGAGTAAATTAGAAAGTTGCTTAAAATTGTGTGCTCTATCAGAATCACAAAAGAAAAAAATTGGGTTCAGTGTCCCTTTAAGCATGCACAACAACTCTAGCACTGAACAAAATACACATGAGAACAGACATGATATGTCCTTCAATAGTGTTTTTCATTTAGCCAGGGCAGTTAAAATATATTATGAAGTGCTGCTTGCAAAACGCTTTCTGGTGAATTGGAATGTCACTGTCATATTAACAAGCTACAGATGAATCATGAAAGGCTTGTTGGAAATGTACTTCTCAAAGTTCATTGCTTTTAAATTTGAAAATACTTTTGTAATAGTATTTTGAAATTATACCTCCAAATATATTTGTTTGGTTAATATAAGACAAATAACTTTTATAATATTCTTAGGACAGGGTTGGACACATATCATTATTACATACAACATACTAAATATTCCATGATGCTGTGAAAATATATATATATTTTTTGCAAGAATGTTTATTTTTTTAGATGGTTATATTTCCATTAAATACTCAAATATTAAATTATATATAATACATCATTGTAAAACACAATTGCACTAAGAGGTATCTAATGTAAGCATCAATCTTGATTTTAATATACTGATGATGTATAGTGATTTTGCGAATAGTTCGCTGGCAAATAGTTCCCGCCAAACATAGCCTGTTCGCGTTTGCCGCGGTGGGCGAACATATGCGATGTTCTATCCACCCCCTATTCATCATCATTGAGTAAACTTTGACCCTGTATCTCACAGTCTGCAGACACATTTCAGCCAATCAGCAGCAGACACTCCCTCCCAGACCCTCCCAGCTCCTGGACAGCAGCCATTTTAGATTCATTCTGATCCTGCATGAGGAGTGATAGTGTAGCTGCTGCTGATTTTATAGGGAAATTGATAGCTAGGCTAGTGTATTCAGTGTCCACTACAGTCCTGAATGCCTCATCTGATCTCTGCTGTAAGGACAGCACCCCAAAAAAAAAACATCAGTCATTTTTTTTTGCCTGTGTAATTTTGACTGTGAAACATCAGTCTGCTAGTGTAATCTAATTGCAGTTGCCTGCCTGCAGTGCCACCACTCATATCTGTTGTAACAGTAGTGTAAATTTAAAAAAAAAAAACTTTTTTGACTGTGAAACATCAGTCTGCTAGTGTAATCTAATTGCAGTTGCCTGCCTGCCAGCGTGTGTGCCAGGCCCACTTGCCCACAGTGCCACCACTCATATCTGTTGTAACAGTAGTGTAAATTTAAAAAAAAAAAAAACTTTTTTGACTGTGAAACATCAGTCTGCTAGTGTAATCTAATTGCAGTTGCCTGCCAGCGTGTGTGCCAGGCCCACTTGCCCACAGTGCCACCACTCATATCAGTTGTAACAGTAGTGTAAATTTTTTTTAAAAAACTTTTTTGACTGTGAAACATCAGTCTGCTAGTGTAATCTAATTGCAGTTGCCTGCCTGCCAGCGTGTGTGCCAGGCCCACTTGCCCACAGTGCCACCACTCATATCTGTTGTAACAGTAGTGTAAATTTAAAAAAAAAAAAAACTTTTTTGACTGTGAAACATCAGTCTACTAGTGTAATCTAATTGCAGTTGCCTGCCTGCCAGCGTGTGTGCCAGGCCCACTTGCCAACTAGTGCCACCACTCATATCTGTTGTAACAGTAGTGTAAATTTAAAAAAAAAACTTTTTTGACTGTGAAACATCAGTCTGCTAGTGTAATCTAATTGCAGTTGCCTGCCTGCCAGCATGTGTGCCAGGCCCACTTGCCAACTAGTGCCACCACTCATATCTGTTGTAATAGTAGTGTAAATTTAAAAAAAAAAAAAAATTGACTGTGAAACATCAGTCTGCTAGTGTAATCTAATTGCAGTTGCCTGCCTGCCAGCGTGTGTGCCAGGCCCACTTGCCAACTAGTGCCACCACTCATATCTGTTATAACAGTAGTGTAAATTTTTTTTAAAAAAACCTTTTTGACTGTGAAACATCAGTCTGCTAGTGTAATCAAATTGCAGTTGCCAGCCTGCCAGCGTGTGTGCCAGGCCCACTTGCCAACTAGTGCCACCACTCATATCTGTTGTAACAGTAGTGTAAATTTAAAAAAAAAACTTTTTTGACTGTGAAACATCAGTCTGCTAGTGCAATCTAATTGCAGTTGCTTGCCTGCCAGCGTGTGTGCCACGCCCACTTGCCAACTAGTGCCACCACTCATATCTGTTGTAACAGTAGTGTAAATTTTTTTTAAAAAAAACTTTTTGACTGTGAAACATCAGTCTGCTAGTGTAATCTAATTGCAGTTGCCTGCCTGCCAGTGTGTGTGCCAGGCCCACTTGCCAACTAGTGCCACCACTCATATCTGTTGTAATAGTAGTGTAAATTTAAAAAAAAAAAAACATTTTTGACTGTGAAACATCAGTCTGCTAGTGCAATCTAATTGCAGTTGCCTGCCTGCCAGCGTGTGTGCCAGGCCCACTTGCCAACTAGTGCCACCACTCATATCTGTTGTAACAGTAGTGTAAGTTTTTTTTTTTAAAACTTTTTTGACTGTGAAACATCAGTCTGCTAGTGTAATCTAATTGCAGTTGCCTGCCTGCCAGCGTGTGTGCCAGGCCCACTTGCCAACTAGTGCCACCACTCATATCTGTTGTAACTGTAGTGTAAATTTAAAAAAAAAAAAACTTTTTTGACTGTGAAACATCAGTCTGCTAGTGTAATCTAATTGCAGTTGCCTGCCTGCCAGCGTGTGTGCCAGGCCCACTTGCCAACTGGTGCCAACACTCATATCTGTTGTAACAGTAGTGTAAATTTTTTTTAAAAAAATATTTTTTGACTGTGAAACATCAGTCTGTTAGTGTAATCTAATTGCAGTTGCCTGCCTGCCAGCGTGTGTGCCAGGCCCACTTGCCAACTAGTGCCACCACTCATATCTGTTGTAACAGTAGTGGAATTTTTTTTAAAAAAAAATCTTTTTTGACTATGAAACATCAGTCTGCTAGTGTAATCTAATTGCAGTTGCCTGCCTGCCAGTGTGTGTGCCAGGCCCACTTGCCAACTAGTGCCACCACTCAAATCTGTTGTAACAGTAGTGTAAATTTAAAAAAAAAAAACTTTTTTGACTGTGAAACATCAGTCTGCTAGTGTAATCTAGTTGCAGTTGCCTGCCTGCCAGCATGTGTGCCAAGCTCACAGCGTATACTGTGCCCATTTGCCCAGTGCCACCACTCATATCTTGTTTAATAGTAGTGTAAGTGTACATTTAAAAAAAATAAACTTTTTGGACTGTGAAATATCAGTCTGCTTTTTTGTGTCAGGCTCACAGCGTATACTGTGCCCACTTGCCCAGTAGTGCCACCACTCATATCTTGTTTAATAGTAGTGTAAGTATACATTTAAAAAAAATGACAGGCAGAGGCAGGCCACCCCGCAGGTGCCGTTGTGGTCGTGGTGCTGTGGTTCCCTTTGACCCTACAATAATGACCAGTGCTCAGAGGTCACATACCATGAACATGAAAAGTTCTGAGGAGGACCTAGTTGACTGGACACCCAATTTTTTACAGCTTCCGCTCGGAACCTTGATGCACCATCCACCTACAGCTTAGCTTCGGGCACCTCTCAAGTGACCACTTGTCCGCCTGCCGCCACCACCAACACTAGCACCACAGCCGCTTCACTTGATCTGTCAGAGGAGTTATTGACACATCAGTTTGAAGAAATGAGTGATGCGCAACCATCATTGACAGAGGATGTAGATAACAGTGATATGTCTCAGTCAGGCAGCATTGCAGACATGGACGTACGGTGTGATGATGATGATGTTGTACCCGCTGCTGCTTCCTTTGTTGATTTGTCAGATACAAGTGAAGCGGTCGATGATGATGCGTCCGTGGATGTCACGTGGGTGCCCGCTAGAAGAGAAGAAGAAGAGGGGGAAAGTTCAGATGGGGAGACAGAGAGGAGGAGGAGGAGGAGACAAGTTGGAAGCAGGGGGAGGTCGTCGCAATGGGCTAGTGGCACAGTCAGACAGCATGCATCGGCACCCGGGGTCAGCCAGACAGCACGCCAATCAACGCATGCTGTTGCCACCACCAGAATGCCTTAATCGCAGAGCTCAGCAGTGTGGCATTTTTTTTGTGTTTCTGCCTCTGACAACAGCGATGCCCTTTGCAACCTGTGCCAAAAGAAACTGAGTCGTGGGAAGTCCAACACCCACCTAGGTACAACTGCTTTGCGAAGGCACATGATCTCACATCACAAACGCTGATGGGATGAACACATGAGTACAAGCAGCACACAAACTCAAAGCCGCCATCCTCCTCCTGGTCCAGTATCTTCAGCCACGTCAACCACTGCTGTCCTCCTTGCCCCCTCTCAACCATCCACCACTCCGTCTCTCTTCCGTAGCAGTTCCTGCTCATCTGCCCACAGTCAGGTATCTGTCAAGGACATGTTTGAGCGTAAGAAGCCAATGTCACAAAGTCACCCCCTCGCCCGGCGTCTGACAGCTGGCTTGTCTGAACTCTTAGCCCGCCAGCTTTTACCATACAAGCTGGTGGAGTCTGAGGCGTTCAAAAAATGTGTAGCTATTGGGACACCGCAGTGGAAGGTACCCGGCCGAAATTTCTTTGCACGAAAGGCAATCCCCAACCTGTACTCGATTGTGCGAAATCAAGTAATGGCATGTCTGGCACACAGCGTTGGGGCAAGGGTCCATATGACCACTGATAGCTGGTCTGCAAAGCATGGTCAGGGCAGGTATATCACCTACACTGCGCATTGGGTAAACCTGCTGATGGCTGACAAGCATGGAATGCGTGGCTCTGCAGAGGAGGAGTTGGTGACACTGCCACGACTTGCAGGCAGGCCTGCTGCCACCTCCTCTACTCCTCCTACTCCATCCTCTTCCATAACCTCCTCGGCTGAGTCCTCTTCTGCTGCTGTGTCTTGCTCCACATCAACGGCACCCCCCCAGCTCCGTAGGTACTATTCCACATCCCGGATACGGCAGTGTCATGCCGTCTTGGGGTTGACTTGCCTGAAATCAGAGAATCACACCGGACCAGCACTCCTGTCTGCCCTGAACGCACAGGTGGATCAGTGGCTGACTCCGCACCAACTGGAGATCGGCAAAGTTTTTTCTGACAATGGAAGTAATTTGATGGCGGCATTGAAATTGGGCAAGTTGACACATGTGCCGTACATCATACCATTTGTTTTCTTCCTGGAGCGTGCCCTGCGAAGAGTGCTGGATCAGGCCATAGATGAGCGTGAAGAGGAAGAGTTGTGGTCACCATCACCACCAGAAGCAGCCTTATCAGCATCGCTTGCTGGACCAGTGGCAACGCTGGAAGAGGATTGTGAGGAAGAGGAGTCAGAGGAGGAATGTGTTGAGGAGGAGGAGGAAGACCAACCACAACAGGCATCCCAGGGTGCTCGTTGTCACCTATCTGGTACCCGTGGTGTTGTACGTGGCTGGGGGGAAGAAGATACCTTCAGTGAGATCAGTGAGGATGAGGAACGGGACATGAGTAGCTCGGCATCCAACCTTGTGCAAATGGGGTCTTTCATGCTGTTGTGCCTGTTGAGTGACCCTCGTATAAAAAAGCTGAAGGAGAACGACCTGTACTGGGTGTCCACGCTACTAGACCCCCGTTATAAGCATAAAGTGCCTGAAATGTTACCAAATTACAACAAGTTGGAAAGGATGCAGCAGTTCCAAAATAAATTAAAAAGTATGCTTTACACAGCATATAAGGGTGATGTCACAGCACAACGGGAATCTAACAGGGGAAGAGGTGAAAGTAATCCTCCAACTCCCACAACCACGCCGGCAAGGACAGGACGCTTCACAGACGTGTTGTTGATGAAAGACATGCAGAGCTTTTTAACTCCTATGCATCGCCAGAGCCCTTCGGGGTCCACCCTCAGAGAACGACTCGACCGACAGGTAGCAGACTACCTCGCCTTAACTGCAGATATCGACACTCTGAGGAGCGATGAACCCCTTGACTACTGGGTGTGCAGGCTTGACCTGTGGCCTGAGCTATCCCAATTTGCACTAGAACTTCTGGCCTGCCCTGCTTCAAGTGTCCTGTCAGAAAGGACCTTCAGTGCAGCAGGAGGTATTGTCACTGAGAAGTCGCCTAGGTCAAAAAAGTCTAGATTACCTCACCTTTATTAAGATGAATGAGGGATGGATCCCGAAGGGACTGACATTGGGTGATACATTTGATTAAAAAAGGCCTGATGAGATGAGCTGCCTTGGGCTAAAAATGGTCCACACGCTGCTGTATTTTATCTTCGAATGCCGGATGACTTGCGTGACTTGTCCGCCACCAACTAGGGTTCAAGCCGCAATGTTTTAGGGCACTTTCTGCCTGGGAAACAAACATCAATTTTTCTGGCCGCTGCTACAGCAGCGGCTGCAACAATACCTAATTTTTTCAGGCATGTGTACATGCCAAATTTTTCTGGCCTCTGGTGATGCACTGTGGCTTCAAAAACCAAACAAAAAAAAGGCACTTAACAGGGATTAAACTGATAAGAATAGTAATACTTAACACACCACTCCTATCTGGTGGCACAGTAGATTGCACGCGCAGTGCCCCAAATTTGAAGTAGGAGGACCGACCAAGCATCTTTTTCCATCTCCCGGTTCCTAAAATCCATGCCATATACATGTCCCCTGATAGGGGACACCACAGGGATTAAACTGATAGGAATAGTACTACTTAACACACCTTATAATAATGCAGAGAGAGGCAATGCAGAGAGAGGAGTCTGAAGAAGAGGAGTCAGAGGAGGAAGGTGGCTTTGAGGAGGTGGAAGACCAAACACAGCAGGCGTCCCAGGGGGCTTGTTGTCACCTTTTGGGGACCCTTGGTGTTGTACGTGGCTGGGTGGAGGAAGAGACCTTTAATGACATCAGTGAGGACAAGGAACGGGACATGGCTAGCTTGGTATCCAACCTTGTGCAAATGGGGAGTTTGCGGTTATGCAAATGGACTGTTTGCGGTTGTTTGCGGTGCGTTAAAGGGACAGTCTAGGCCAAAATAAACTTTCATGATTCAGATAGAGCATGTAATTTTAAACAATTTTCCAATTTACTTTTATCACCAATTTTACTTTGTTCTCTTGGTATTCTTAGTTGAAAGCTTAACCTAGGAGGTTCATATGCTAATTTCTTAGACCTTGAAGCCCACCTCTTTCAGATTGCATTTTAACATTTTTTCACCACTAGAGGGTGTTAGTTCACGTATTTCATATAGATAACACTGTGCTCATGCACGAGAAGTTATCTGGGAGCAGGCACTGATTGGCTAGACTGCAAGTCTGTCAAAAGAACTGAAAAAAGGGGCAGTTTGCAGAGGCTTAGATAAAAGATAATCACAGAGGTTAAAAGTATATTATTATAAATGTGTTAGTTATGCAAAACTGGGAAATGGGTAATAAAGGGATTATCTATCTTTTAAAACAATAATAATTCTGGTGTAGACTGTACCTTTAAACGGGGAGTTTGGTCTGTCACTGTGAAGCGGGCGTAACCCTTACACTACCTGATCAATACAACATCATACCTGATGTTTTAAAGCATGTTATTCCAAACAATTTAGGAATGTTAGGTGATTTATGCCCTTTATGGCTTAAAACCAGACTCTACATCAACTATGTAATTTTCCGTGGGAGTTTTGCCATGGATCCCCCTCCGGCATGCCACAGTCCAGGTGTTAGTCCCCTTGAAACAACTTTTCCATCACTATTGTGGCCAGAAAGAGTCCCTGTTGGTTTTAAAGTTCGCCTGCCTATTGAAGTCAATGGCGGTTCGCCCGGTTCGCGAACAGTTGCGGAAGTTCGAGTCCGCCGTTCGTGAACCGAAATTTTTAGGTTTGCAACATCACTAATGATGTACTTAAATTGTATTGTGGTTATATTGTTCCAAAAAGCCTTGCTGGCTCAAAGTACTGATGCCCCTGTTGTCCTGATTTGAAGAAGACGTTCTACTGTCCTTACAGCTTCTAGCTTTGCTTTGGAATGAGATATTTATTCACAAATCCGTATCCATAGTGTAGTCGGTTTCTTGCTTCATCCCAGATTCCCAAAAGGGCTCTGGTTAGATTGTAGCACTGTAGCAGTCAGCAAAATTGTGTAGTGCAAAAGTAAACCTCTTGAGGAGAACTGTTGCTATTTTATGTTGTATATTTCTGGTATTTGCTAAGGAATATAAGCTGTATTATAGTGTTGTTTTTCAAAACATTTGAGTCCATAACCAGTACAGACAGCCCTTAGCAGAAAAAAATGGAAGCTAGGGTACTTTGGCAGATTTTAATAGTAGATTCAGAAGACATTTAAAAACTATAGCTTTATAGAAATGAAGTACATAGTAGAGATGTGCACGGGAAAAAATAGTTTTGGCCCAAATTTTCTTTTCGTATTTTTTTTTTTTCCTTGTTAATTTGCGTTCATAGTTGCATTCGTTTCAAATGAATTTCATTTGAAATTTTCACTTCCAACTAAAGTTTTCATTTTGAGTTACAGTGCAAATTCTTGCCAAATTTTTTTTTTTATCTGTAGCTGTAATCAGCTATATTAGCTTTAATTTTGTTATTCTTTGTAATTCTTAAAGGGATAGGTAAGGAAACGCCAAAAATGTAATTCACTATTCAAATAGAACATACAATTTTAAGCCAATTTCTTTCAAATTTACTTTTATTATCAAATATGTTATCCTTTGCTGAAGGAACAGCATTACACTATTGGCATCTAGCTGAACACGACTTGGCCAATCACAAGAGACAAATGTATGCACTTGCAGGCCCCAATCACCAGCTAGCTCCCACTATTGTAGGATATGTGCGTATTCATTTTAAACAATGGATACCAATACAAAGCACATTTGAAAATAAAGGGGATTTTAAAAGTGTCTTAAAATTGCATGGTCTATCTGATTCTTGCAAGTGTAATTTTTACGTTCTTATCCCTTTAAGCTTATTCTTTTATTTATACATCTAATTGTTTGTACTGCGTTTTTAGTAAAGCTAAAAGTTTACTTAAAAGCAGTGGCGGCTTGTGGGTTATTCAAAGGGGGGTTGACGGACCAGTTATGTAAAATAGTTTTATATATATATATATATATATATATATATATATATATATATATATACATATATACACACACACTGTATATTCAATATATACATATATATATTTATATATATCACAAAATGTAAAACACCAATTTCTGTGCTTAGTAATAAATAACTGATATAAACAAAAAGAGGGCGCCTCATAGCGTAATCCTGTTTTACAAGCATATATGTGTTGATAGGAATTGCGCTTACCAGATGAGTTGGCACTGTACTTTGACCATTGCAGATCAGCAGGCTAGCACTTAACAGTGGCTAGTGCACTGGACATGGCTTCGTTTGTGGTGATCACCGCTAGTTCTCCAATGCTGCACAGCCGCTGGAGGTATTTGATCTCTGTTCGAATCGTCAATACCACAGAATAAAAACAAGGGCAACTTCCGATCTTGCTTTAAAAGAATGTAACGCTTTATTTTGTTACGCATTTCTCGACCAATATACTGGTCATTTCCTCAGACAATACAAAGTGAATATTAGACAGTGTAATTGGTAACAATATATACTAAATTTTGCTAAAAACCGAAGTTGTCACTGATTTCATAGCCAATGAAGGGCTTGCAAATCTATTCAAATTTCTTAAAACTAATTGATCCGGGGAGTATTGTAGTAAAAGGTGACAGTTTACCCCCTGGATCACATATAATGCGTTAAAGTTAACTGTTTGATGGACATAGTCATTGTTTGGATATAAAAAAGCATATATTTGACAGTTTATCCTTTCAGATATTAACTGGATTTAAAAATTGCAATACAATTTTAATGTGTACAATAAACTTGTCAATAAACATAGTATGTGCAATATACTTGGCTGAATTTAATGGTTTAGTTGAATGCAGTGGGATCTGCCTCTAGAGCCTAGTTTTCTATGATGTGCAGTCTTTTTCCTAATCTTATTTGAGGTCCCTCGATTCTCATAGTGTGACCTACTCCTAAAAAAGGAGCTGTATTGCTGGTACTGGGAATTTCTGAATCTATGACAGAGCTCTTAAGGTCTGTTGGTAGGACATTGAATCTATTTGGATGTTCAAAAATGTTCAGCATGTTGGCTATGTTGTGGAAAATCTTGATGTGAGTTCTGATTATGGGAGAATGGAATAGTATTGTGTTGTTTGAAAGGATTAGACCTTGGTGTAGGGGAGTCATGATGTTGATGATAATTGCCGCCAAGAAAGAGAAACTATCCAAATTAGTTCAGGGAATCTTCAATCTTTCATCGTATGAATTATCTATTGCAGAAAAAAGAGTACTTAAATGAGGTTTATCCTTCTGCCCCCAAAATACACCCAAAATGTTTGATATTTTTGTAGATCTGAACAATTTCACACGAAAACTAGCACTACAAAAATATTTTACAAACAAGAAGTTAAAAACTAATAAAATGGAGGTATTGGGTACACAACTGATATTAACTGATTCTATGCCAGAAAATAGAAATACCATTTGTCTAGTTTCTGATGCCAATGATTTAACTACTCATCTTTTTGATGAATTCATACATACTGATGTTAAGAATAAATCAAATTTCAATCCCACAAATATATCAAATGAATACATAGAAATGTTTCAAATTATGGTCCTGGAGGATTTTGACAAAATGCAAAAATCCAAAAATTGCAAAAATAGTTTCCATCTTTTGAATCAACAGAAAGCCATACGCTGTTTACAAAATAATTCTAACATCATTATTCGGGACGCCGATAAATGCGGTGGTATAGTCATTCAAAACCTCAATGACTATATTAGAGAAGCCGATAGGATTTTGGGAGACCAAAATTATTATAAAGTTCTACTTAAAGATCCGACCAAAATATTTTTACAGTCATATTCTGAACTTATAGACAAAGGATTTTCTCTTAAGATTCTGAATAAAAATGAGAGAGACTTTTTAATAATCTGTAATCCCAGCATTGCACATTACTATCACTTACCAAAGGTTCATAAAGACAAACAAAATCCTCCAGGACTTCCCATCATTGCCGATATAGGCAATTTAACATACAGTTTATCATACTACATCGATCAATTTTTACAAAAAATTGTTATCACACTGCCATCATACATTAGCGATAGTACCCATCTACTACAACACTTGGATAATATATCTATTTTAAATAGATGTTTATTATGGATTACATGTGACGTTAGTTCGTTATATTCCAATATCTCTCACGATTTGGCAGTATCAGCTATTTCTCATTTTCTGGATCAAGATATATATCTTCTTAGCATACAAAGATCATTCATTTTGGAGAGCATATATTCTATTCTTCAACACAATTATTTTATTTATCAAGATAAGTACTATTTACAAACCAAAGGTACGGCTATGGGGACCAGGTTTGCCCCGAGTTTTGCCAATTTATTCATGGGTCTTTTTGAAGAAAGATATGTCTATTTGGCAGACTTTGGGGCAAACCTGGTCTTCTATAGTCGTTATATAGAAGATCTGATTTTCCTCTGGGAAGGTGATAAACTGTCGGCAGACACTTTCATTAATCATTTGAACTGCAACGATATGGGTCTCAATTTCACAGCAAATATACAAACACACAGTATAGAATACTTGGAACTTATACTAAGTATTGAGGCAAATAACATTACATCCAAACCTTTCTTCAAAGATGTGGACAGTAATAGTTTTCTAAACTTCAATAGCAACCACCACAAAAGTTGGATTTATAATGTTCCATACAGCCAATTTAGAAGAATCAGACGCAATTGCTCTGATTATGATATATTTTTAGAACAAAGTCAAATTCTATATGAGAGATTTTTGGAAAAAGATTATCCTCCAGCTCTGTTAGATGAATCTTTAAACAGAGCAAAAAATCTCAATAGAATCGACATTTTACAAAGAACAGTAAAAAAGAATACTGACATTCTTCAGTCTGGTTCTGATATGAGAGATACCTTGTATATTACCCAATACAATTCTGATTCTCTAAAAATACAATGTATACTATACAAACATTGGCATATAATACAAAGGGACCCCATTTTAAGGAATCTGGTTAGGGAAAAACCCAAAATTGTTTATAAAAGAGCACCAACTTTGAGAAACAAACTAGCTCCCAGTAAGAAAGTTAAACACATACAACAAATCAGTAATAAAAAAGCCACTTTGACCAAAAATAAAGGCATGTGGAATCTATAAATGTGGGAAAACAGGATGTGGCTCCTGTAAGATTTTAAAATCAGGTCAAAAAACCTTTAAATCAACAGTTACAGGGGAATGTTATCAAATCCCAGGTTTTTTCAATTGCAAATCATCTTTTGTGGTTTATCTCATGGAGTGTGTATGTAGGCCGCACCTCTAGAAAACTGAGAACCAGGTGGGGTGAACACCATTGTAATTGTAAAAACTGTAAGAAAAATAAAATCAAACACAGTATACCTAATTACTGTTTATTAAAACACAAAGGGAACCCCTACATTTTCAAATATACACCTATAGATTATATTCCAAAATACTCTGACTACAACAGGCTTACTAGACTCAGACAATGAGAAACATATTGGATCTATCGTTTGAGGACTCTACGTCCTTTTGGGCTGAATGCCAATCTGGATCTAGCAGCCTTCAATTAATGTATCCTAATATGTGGATCATAGAACTACTCATACACACCTATTATACTATTAATCTATATTATATTTATGCATTATCTGTCATCTTTTTGCTCACATATGGTCATCTTAGAGACGCAAACAAATTAAGGGTATAGGTATTCTATACATCACATGTGAGTATTATTATTAATATATTTAATTAACATACCACATATATTATTCATACATACATTTCATATATATATACGACCAATATTATATAGTCAAATAATGATAACTAAATATATCACGCATCATTTTACAAACAAACAAATCAGATTTAGATACACAATATATAACATTCATAATCATAAATATACATATACATACACTAACATCACTTATATATCTTATCTCACACAGTTAATAAGACATTATTAAAATTGTATTAATGCTCTTCCTTATCTATTTTTCTTTTAAAAAATTATATAAATAGAAGCGACATTCATAATGGTTGAAACTTCAATTAGTCACCAGTCACCAAGCTTTGACACAATTAAAAACATTCTTTTCTATAACAGATCACAAATTTAATTTTTAGGTTGTGGATAGCGACAGCTTTATCCATCTTACTGTTGGCAATGCAAAACATCACACAACTACTTAATTTTTAAGCACAATTATAAGTTTATTTCAAATTTATTATTCACAACATGTTTTTTTTTTTTTAATATATTTTTTTATTGAGGTTATGGAGATAATGCAACATATGTGCAATACCATAAAATATCGATTCCAAATTATATAACAAACAGATATATATTGATTAAAGCAAAAGTAGTGCATTGAATCTGTATGGCTAGTCATCTTGAACCTCTGTTTTATATTATATTCTGAAATGAGTTCCTCTATGAAAACAAAGGGTTACTTTTGAACCCAACAAGGCTGATGGGCACTGAAAGAGGAAATTGACGTTGAGAATGGTCACTTTTGGACCTAGTACTTAAGAAAGCAAGATGGGGAAAATTAGCAGGCCAGAGCTGCTTTAGAGAAATAAAGAAGGAGGGGAGAAGAAAAGATGAGAAGAAGGAAAGAGCAGGGGGAGTGGGGGGAGAGATTGGGTTCCTGTTAGAAATGTGCATTATCTGAGGTTAAGGGAGTGTAAAGAGAAGTGGGGGGTAGGGGTTAATGGAACCCAGTGAGTAGAGATACCATGAAGAATAATGTTTTATAATGAATCTGGGTCTAGGGAAATCTACATTATCTGTATGAGAGCTAGCAAAGTATAATTATGCATTATTAAGTAATACTAGAGAACAAACTACTATCCTGCTAATCTGGGCTAAAGGCAACTCTGGGGAGATACTCAATGTTTAATATGGAGGCTATAATCTGTAGCAGGGGACTCTCTAAGGTAGGGTAAGGGGGCAAGCTTTTTAATGGGTATGTATACTTAAAAGGCAGTGAGACATAAAAACCCTGACAGCATCAACATCTCTCAAGTCTATATGAGAAGGACTGGGGCCATTTCTCTCAGGACTGGTTCCTTAATAAAGACTAGTTATGTAAAGTTGGGAATAAGTCTAACTAGACTTCATAGCAGAGATGGAGGGGACTGTAAATTGAAAGGAGTCAGACCATACAAGTAATAGACAGCATAAGATCATTATATGTGTATAGTGGTTGAGACTAATATATCTTGCGAATGTATACATACTTATGTCATCTCCCTGTTAATTATCTTTTCTGGACAGGACTGACATCAAACTAGCAAGGCACATATAGTAGCTATATAACCAAGTAGATAAGAGTTTTAGAAATATATATGAGAGGGATTTGAGAATATTCTCGCCTCATGTACATAAGTAGGAGGATGTCAGTAGCCACATCCTAAGATAAGGGAATCAATAACAAGGTATATGAACAGTTATCCATATCCAAAAATAAGCAGTGTAATTAATTGCTGTTGACTAAGTATTTGTCCATTGAGACCGTTCAGTCTACCAAGTATGGGTCACACATTAAATGGGACTCTATTAGCCATATAAGTTGAGCTATAACACACAGTCTAGTATTCCCCCTATTAGATATAGGAGCTTAAAAGTAAAATTAGGTAATGTCCCGTGCCAAGAAAGATCAGATTCAAAAGAAATGAGAGTTATTAACCGCAGTTACTGTGGGTATATAAGGATTACATATAGTTGAAACCATGTTCTATAAGCAAAAGACTCAAAAATAGGGTTATATATATATACACCTCCTAACTAATGAATAGCTATCTATATTTAAGCTACATGTGTTAGACACTTTAAACTTCTAATGATTACATTGGAATGGAGTAACAACCCACCTCAGAGGAGTAAGACTGGATGCATAAGGCATATATCAGAATGTGAGCATATTAGACATGGACTCAATTACAGTATATGTTGACAACTCTTAGTGACACTAGAAATATAAGGTAGTTAAACTAGAATATAAACTGGACCCTGATTTTCAGAGTACATGCATTAAAAGAAAACTGAAAGTATTAAATAACGTTCACAGAGTCTCATATGTGGAGGCCTATGATTTCACCACTTGACTGCTATCCGACTCCCGACCGGGTTAAGTCTGTGAAGTCCCGAAGCTCCTCTAAGTTGAAACAGACGGCCAGGTGATTGTCTCGTAGGGACTTTGGTACGGGACATTCTTGAAGAATGTATAGCCTGATCTCCGTCATGGTGTAGAATTGTCTATGGGCCATGTGGATTCCTAGCCGCTCCGGGTCCCCCACCCGGGGGCTGGCCGCATTCCCCGAACGGGCAACCCAGGGCAACAGGATGAGCACTGACTCCTCGGCTGGTGTCAAAGTGGGGTCGGGTGGTCAATTAGGAGTCTGGTATGTTAGAGCAGGAGGTCGGACCGGATCAGGTATCAGCGTAGGGAAATTACTCCTCGGCATAGCAGTATCAGATGTAGTAGTGAGGAGATTGCTTTTGTGTGGCTGCATGGATGAAGTAGCTTTCTGCTTTATTTGTGACTCTCTGTCACTTAATGGCCAGCCGCAAGTGTTCTCCGTTGTATAGATCGGGTAACACTCATCAGCTTGGGATTCCATGCGCTGCTTTGTGACCTCCCTCTCTGCCGCCATATTGGTGGTGTTAGTGTCTCCCTCCGTACAAGGAGCTCTGAGTATAAGGCTAAGTTCAGTGAAGTAGCCATCCATCTTTAGCCCCAGTTCTCCCAGTAGTGTCTGGATCAGTAAGTCATATTCCTCCATAATTTCACAACATGTTTTAACTGGTGAAAAACTGCTAGCTCCCATCAAACCGTCTTTTTATGTCCTTATTTATTTTGGGTTTTTCATTTGTTTAATATCATTCATTTTAGTATATCATATATAAATATAGAAATTCATTGAGTGATACTATTGTAATATACATTTTGAAATTTGTATCCAAAACAATGTATACATAAGAATGTTATTAGTCTTGCGTTTATGTAGTGATTCACATCAGTGGTCTTTTTGTTCACATTATCGATCAGTTGCCACACTAGATGCATTATCTAATCGGATACACTTTTGTGGATTTTTTATGTAGCTATTGTGTTGGGCAGCTAGTTCCCACTAGAGGGATTTTTGGTCCATATGGGCTCATATGTCCACAACAGTGATCGAGAATTTCTCCATTTGCGATCGTATTTTTACAAAGTTTGCAATTTTTTGCTTAGTGAGGGGGGAGATTTATACTCCTGAGAATTAACCAACTATTTATAGATACAAATGCATTGACAAGTTTATTATACACATTAAAATCGAACCAAAATTTTTAGATCCAGTGAATATCTGAAAGATTAATACATTAAGCATATGGTTTTTATCTTCAAATAACCACTGCATTCAACTAAACCGTTAAATTCAGCCAAGTATATTGCACATACTATGTTTATTGACAAGTTTATTGTACACATTAAAATTGTATTGCAATTTTTAAATCCAGTTAATATCTGAAAGGATAAACTGTCAAATATATGCTTTTTTATATCCAAACAATGACTATGTCCATCAAACAGTTAAATTTAATGCATTATATGTGATCCAGGGGTTAAACTGTCACCTTTTACTACAATACTCCCCGGATCAATTAGTTTTTAAGAAATTTGAATAGATTTGCAAGCCATTCATTGGCTATGAAATCAGTGACATCTTCGGTTTTTAACAAAATGTAGTATATATTGTTACCAATTGCAATGTCTAATATTCGCTTTGTATTGTCTGAGGAAACGACCAGTATATTGGTCGAGAAACGCGTTACAAAATAAAGCATTACATTCTTTAAAAGCAAGATTGGAAGTTGCCCTTGTTTTTATTCTGTGGTACTGACAATTCGAACAGAGATCAAATACCTCCAGTGGCTGTGCAGCATTGGAGAACCAGCGGTGATCACCAAAAACGAAGCTGTGTCCAGTGCACTAGCCACTGTTAAGTGCTAGCCTGCTGATCTGCACTGGTCAAAGTACAGTGCCAACTCATCTGGTAAGCGCAATTCCTATCAACACATATATGCTTGTAAAACAGGATTACGCTATGAGGTGCCCTCTTTTTGTTTATATCTTTAAACAGTACACTCTACACTCCGGGATCAAGAGGAGCAGCCTTGTTTTTACATCTACTACAAACAACATCTTTATTATTATTAGAAACATTCACCGATAAGATTTCATTGTATCTTATCTATGAACTGATCAGACCTTTCAATATTTATACTGGGATTTTCTTTTCAGTAATAAAAAACTGGCTTAGATACTGTAGCTGTCTATTATATATATATTTTCTGAGTGAACTATTGAGCTAATAAAGCCTGATTTGCCTGTCTGTCTGCTTTAGAAAAAACACCTCTTGTTATGGAGCCCACGAGTCACAACTGCAAGCTGGCTGTAGAAAGAGGAGTCCCGTTGCTGCCTATTTACTTTTTCCTTGCTCCATTTAGAGCCTATAACGACCTATAACGACCGGTACAGTAAGGTATATTACCTTCTCAAACCACGGGCTTAGTATCCTCAGATGATCACCCACTGGCTGCTCGATGTGCACTGAGCAGCACTCCTGTAACTTGTTTCCTGTTCCAGTCGATCATCGCAGCCAGCAAAAAAAAGTTAACTTTAAAAAAAGTACTCCCCCTGCTGCCCGCCCATAGAAATGGCCCTACTCGCACACTGAAAATTGTGCGATTAAGAAAAGTATAGGCTCTGTTATGGGCGGCTTAGCAGGCACATAGAAAAAAGATGCAAAGGGCTATGACAGGCTATACCTCTCTACCGCACATGCGGTAGAGAGGTATAGAGGTATATAAAAGGGATTTTTTTTATTGTTTATGAAACTGTACAGTCTAGAATGGAACATTTTTTGGCTGAATAAATATAATTTTTCCAATAGGGGGGCTATTGGAGAAGTTATATTTATTCAGCCAAAAAAATTATTTTCTTTCTTTTTTCCCCTTTTTTTCCCTGGGGTTCACGTGCGGCAGTGTTCCTATGCAGGAGCCTCCACTACTTAAAAGTACAGTAACAAGTATACTTACTATACTGAAAGTGTCTATTCTTAAAGGTACATGAAACACAATTTCTTAGTTCAAGATTCAAATAGAGCATGCACTATTAAACATATTTCCAATTTACCTATTTTATCTACACAACAACTAACAGCTCAAAAAAAGCGCCAAGTATTTAAAACATCACTCATAAATCCACTCCTCCTTCCAATAAATAATGCAAAGAAAATAAAAAAGATAATGAGAATGAGAAAATAAAAATGATAATAATAAAAATGATAGTAAAAAACAGAATTTATGCTTACCTGATAAATTACTTTCTCCAATGGTGTGTCCGGTCCAAGGCGTCATCCATTACTTGTGGGATATTCTCCTCCCCCACAGGGAAAGGCAAGGAGAGCACACAGCAAGAGCTGTCCATATAGTCCCTCCCAGGCTCCGCCCCCCCAGTCATTCGACCGACGGTTAGGAGAAAAAAAGGAGAAACTATAGGGTGCCGTGGTGACTGTAGTGTATAGAGAGAGAAATTTTTCAAACCTGATTAAAAAACCAGGGCAGGCCGTGGACCGGACACACCGTTGGAGAAAGTAATTTATCAGGTAAGCATAAATTCTGTTTTCTCCAACATTGGTGTGTCCGGTCCACGGCGTCATCCATTACTTGTGGGAACCAATACCAAAGCTTTAGGACACGGATGAAGGGAGGGAGCAAATCAGGTTACCTAAACAGAAGGCACCACGGCTTGCAAAACCTTTCTCCCAAAAATAGCCTCCGAAGAAGCAAAAAGTATCAAATTTGTAGAATTTGGCAAAAGTGTGCAGAGAAGACCAAGTTGCTGCCTCACATATCTGATCAACAGAAGTCTCGTTCTTGAAGGCCCATGTGGAAGCCACAGCCCTAGTAGAATGAGCTGTGATTCGTTCAGGAGGCTGCCGTCCGGCAGTCTCATAAGCCAATCGGATAATGCTTTTCAGCCAGAAAGAAAGAGAGGTAGCAGTAGCTTTTTGTCCTCTTCTCTTACCAGAATAAACGACAAACAAAAAAGAAGTTTTGTCTGAAATCCTTTGTTGCTTCTAAATAGAACTTTAAAGCATGGACTACATCTAAATGGTGTAACAAATGTTCCTTCTTTGAAACTGGATTCGGACACAAAGAAGGGACAACTATTTCCTGGTTAATATTCTTGTTGGAAATAACTTTTTGAAGAAAACCAGGCTTGGTACGCAAAACAACCTTATCTGAATGGAACACCAGATAGGGTGGATCACACTGCAAAGCAGATAGTTCAGAAACTCTTCTAGCAGAAGAAATAGCAACCAAAAACAGAACTTTCCAAGATAGTAACTTGATATCTATGGAATGTAAGGGTTCAAATGGAACCCCTTGAAGAACTGAAAAAACTAAATTTAGACTCCAGAGAGGAGTCAAAGGTCTGTAAACAGGTTTGATTCTGACCAAAGCCTGTACAAAAGCTTGTACATCTGGCACAGCTGCCAGTCGTCTGTGTAACAAGACAGATAAAGCAGATCTCTGTCCTTTTAGAGAAATTGCTGACAATCCCTTATCCAAACCTTCTTGTTAGAAAGGAGAGGATCCTGGGAATATTAATCCATGAGAATCCCTTGGATTCACACCAACAGATATATCCTTTACATATTTTATGGTAAATCCTTCTAGTCACAGGTTTTCTGGCTTGGACCAGAGTATCTATCACTGAATCTGAAAACCCGCGCTTGGATAAAATCAAGCGTTCAATTTCCAAGCAGTCAGCTGGAGAGAAACTAGATTTGGATGTTCGAATGGACCTTGCACTAGAAGATCCTGTCTCAAAGGTAGCTTCCATGGTGGAGCCGATGACATATTCACCAGGTCTGCATACCAAGTCCTGCGTGGCCACGCAGGAGCTATCAGAATCACTGAGGCCTTCTCCTGTTTGATCCTGGCTACAAGCCTGGGAAGGAGAGGGAACGGTGGAAATGCATAAGCTAGGTTGAACGACCAAGGCGTCACTAATGCATCCACTAGAGTCGCCTTGGGATCCCTGGATCTGGACCAGTAGCAAGGAACCTTGAAGCTCTGACGAGACGCCATCAGATCCATGTCTGGAATGTCCCATAATTGAGTCAACTGGGCAAAAACCTCTGGGTAAAGTTCCCACTCCCCCAGATGGAAAGTCTGACGACTCAGATAATCCGCCTCCCAGTTGTCTACTCCTGGGATGTGAATTGCAGATAGATGGCAGGAGTGATCCTCCACCCATTTGATGATCTTGGATACCTCTCTCATCGCCAAGGAACTCTTTGTTCCTCCCTGATGGTTGATGTAAGCTACAGTCGTCATGTTGTCTGACTGGAATCTTATGAATCCGGCCTTCGCTAGTTGAGGCCAAGCCCGGAGAGCATTGAATATCGCTCTCAGTTCCAGGATGTTTATCGGGAGAAGAGACTCTTCCAGAGACCATAGACCCTGAGCTTTCAGGGAATCCCAGACCGTGCCCCAGCCTAATAGACTGGCGTTGGTCGTGACAATGACCCACTCTAGTCTGTGGAAACTCATTCCCTGAGACAGGTGATCCTGTGACAACCACCAATGGAGTGAGTCTCTGGTCATCTGGTCTACTTGAATCTTTGGAGACAAGTCTGTATAGTCCCCATTCCACTGCTTGAGCATGCACAGTTGTAATGGTCTTAGATGAATTTGAGCAAAAGGAACTATGTCCATTGCTGCAACCATCAACCCTACTACTACCATGCACTGAGCTATGGAAGGCTGCAGAATAGAGTGAAGAACTTGACAAGCTTTAGAAGCTTTGACTTTCTGACTTTTGTCAGGAAGATCTTCATTTTTAAAGAATCTATTATCGTTCCCAAGAAGGGAACTCTTGTCGACGGAGACAGGGAACTCTTTTCTACGTTCACCTTCCACCCGTGAGATATGAGAAAGGCTAGAACAATGTCTGTATGAGCCTTTGCTTTGGAAAGAGACGACGTTTGGATTAGAATGTCGTCCAGATAAAGTGCCACTGCAATACCCCTTGGTCTTAGAACCTCTAGAAGGGACCCTAGCACCTTTGTGAAAATCCTTGGATGATCTTTGTGGATAGGAATATGTAGATACGCATCCTTTAAATCCACGGTAGTCATAAATTGACCCTCCTGGATTGTAGATAAAATTGTTCGAATGGTTTCCATTTTGAACGATGGAACTCTGAGAAATTTGTTAAGAATTTTTAAATCCAGAATTGGTCTGAAAATTCCCTCTTTTTTGGGAACTACAAACAGATTTGAGTAAAACCCCCGACCTTGTTCCACAGTTGGAACTGGGTGTATCACTCCCATCTTTAACAGGTCTTCTACACAATGTAAGAATGCCTGTCTCTTTATTTGGTTTGAAGATAAGTTAGACATGTGGAACCTTCCCCTTGAGGGTAGTTCCTTGAACTCCAGAAGAAAACCCTGAGAGACTATTTCTAGTGTCCAGGGATCCTGAACATCTCTTGCCTAAGCCTGAGCAAAGAGAGAGAGTCTGCCCCCTACTAGATCCGGTCCCGGATCGGGGGCTACCCCTTCATGCTGTTTTGGTAGCAGCAGCAGGCTTCTTGGCCTGTTTACCCTTGTTCCAGCCTTGCATTGATTTCCAAGCTGGTTTAGTCTGGGAAGCGTTACCCTCTTGTCTAGAGGCTGCCGAGTTGGAAGCCGGTCCGTTCCTGAAATTGCGAATGGAACGAAAATTGGACTTATTCTTAGCCTTGAAAGGTTTATCTTGTGGGAGGGCATGGTCCTTTCCCTCAGTGATGTCTGAAATAATCTCTTTCAATTCTGGCCCAAAAAGGGTCTTACCTTTGAAAGGGGTATTAAGCAATTTTGTCTTGGAAGATACATCCGCCGACCAAGACTTTAGCCAGAGCGCTCTACGCGCCCCAATTGTAAACCCTGAATTTTTCGCCGCTAACCTCGCTAACTGCAAAGCGGTGTCTAAAATAAAGGAATTAGCTAACTTAAGTGCGTGAATTCTGTCCATGACTTCCTCATACGGAGTCTCCCTACTGAGCGACTTTTCCAGTTCCTCGAACCAGAACCACGCCGCTGTAGTGACAGGAATAATGCACGAAATAGGTTAAAGGAGGTAACCTTGCTGTACAAAAATCTTTTTAAGCAAACCCTCCAATTTTTTATCCATAGGATCTTTGAAAGCACAATTGTCCTCAATAGGAATGGTCGTGCGCTTGGCTAGAGTAGAAACCGCCCCCTCGACCTTAGGGACTGTTTGCCATGTGTCCTTCCTGGGGTCGACCATAGGGAACAATTTCTTAAATATAGGAGGAGGGACAAAAGGTATGCCTGGCTTCTCCCACTCCTTATTCACTATGTCCGCCACCCGTTTAGGTATCGGAAAAGCATCAGGGTGCACCGGGACCTCAAGGAACTTGTCCATCTTGCACAATTTTTCTGGGTTGACCAGATTGTCACAATCATCCAGAGTAGATAGCACCTCCTTAAGTAATGCGCGGAGATGCTCTAATTTTGATTTAAATGTCACAACATCAGGTTCTGCCTGCTGAGAAATTCTTCCTGTATCAGAAATTTCCCCATCTGACAAACCCTCCCTCACTGCCACTTCAGATTGGTGTGAGGGTATGACAGAAAAATTATCATCAGCGCCCTCCTGCTCTACAGTGTTTAAAACAGAGCAATCGCACTTTCTCTGAAATGCTGGCATTTTGGATAAAATATTAGCTATGGAGTTATCCATTACTGCTGTCAATTGCTGCATAGTAACAAGCATTGGCGCGCTAGAAGTACTAGGGGTCGCCTGCGCGGGCATAACTGGTATAGACACAGAAGGAGATGATGTAGAACTATCTCTACTTCCTTCATCTGAGGAATCATCCTGGGCAACCTTACTATTTGTGACAGTACTGTCCTTACTTTGTTTGGACGCTATGGCACAATTATCACACATATTTGAAGGGGGAACCACATTGGCTACCATACATACAGAACATGATCTATCTGAAGGTACAGACATGTTAAACAGGCTTAAACTGGTTAATAAAGCACAAAAACCGTTTTAAAACAAAACCGTTACTGTCTCTTTAAATGTTAAACAGGGCACACTTTATTACTGAATATGTGAAAAACAATGAAGGAATTATCCAATCTTTACCAAATTTTCACCACAGTGTCTTAATGCATTCAAAGTATTGCACCCCAATTTTCAAGCTGTTAACCCTTAAAATGTGGAAACCGGAGCCGTTTTTAATTTTAACCCCCTTACAGTCCCAGCTACAGCCTTTGCTGCGACTTCACCAATCCCAGGGGGGTATATGATACCAAATAAAGCCTTCTAGGAACGTTTTTAGTGGATTCCAGACCCACACACATGCAGCTGCATGTACTGTACTCAAAAGTAACTGCACAGTAATGGCGCGAAAATGAGGCTCTGCCTACTACAGAGAAAGGCCCTTCCTGACTGGGAAGGTGTCTTAACAAGTGCCTGGTGCTAAAAAACGTTCCCCAATGTTATAAAAGTGTGAAATTCAACTTCAAACTGCATATAATACTTAAATAAAGCAATCGATTTAGCCCTTAAGAGTGTCTACCAGTGTATAGCCCATAATAAGCCCTTTATTCTGTTTGAGACTAAGAAAATGGCTTACCAATCCCCATGAGGGAAAATGACAGCCTTCCAGCATTACACAGTCTTGTTAGAAAAATGGCTAGTGATACCTTGAGCAGAAAAGTCTGCAAACTGTTCCCCCCAACTGAAGTTCTCTCATCTCAACAGTCCTGTGTGGGAACAGCAACTGATTTTAGTTACTGTCTGCTAAAATCATAATCCTCTTTTAAACAGAACTCTTCATCTCTTTCTGTTTCAGAGTAAATAGTACATACCAGCACTATTTTAAAATAACAAACTCTTGATAGAAGAATAAAAAACTACAACTAAACACCACAAACTCCTCACCATCCCCGAGGAGATGCTACTTGTTCAGAGAATGACTGGGGGGGCGGAGCCTGGGAGGGACTATATGGACAGCTCTTGCTGTGTGCTCTCCTTGCCTTTCCCTGTGGGGGAGGAGAATATCCCACAAGTAATGGATGACGCCGTGGACTGGACACACCAATGTTAAAAAAAAAAAAAAGTTCATGTAAATTAAAAATCCATTCATTAACAATGTTCATATAAATAGTTCCCACTAAGCTGCAACTGATTTCTCTCTCTGAGAAGTCTGTGTCACAATGTTAGTATGCAGCAAGCTGTTTCTCCTTTCCGTGCAGCTCCCTTTTTGGCGCAGAAAGAGAAAAGAAACAATCATAGTGTAATATGTGAAAAATATAATATTATTATTATTATTCTTTATAAAGCGCCAACAGATTCCGCAGCGCTGCCCATGGGTACAAGGATAAAAGTACAACGGATAAACAGTACAATAGAGACAAAATTTTACAGACAAATACAAGGGGAGTTGGGGGCCCTATTCCCGTGGGAACTTACAATCTAGATGGGGTGGGAGGATGGGAAACAGGAGGTGGGTACTGCGAAGGTGAGAATGATATTAGTGAGGAGATAGATGAGGGCAACTGGTGGGTAAGTGAAGTTAATTTGTTAATGAGTTGGGTGATAAGCTTCCCTGAACAAAAAGGTCTTTAGGGAAGGTTTAAAGGAGGGGAGGTTAGGGGAAAGTCTGACAGCTCGAGGAAGTGTGTTCCAGAGGGTTTCTGCCGCACAAGAGAAATCCTGTAGTCTGGCATGAGAGGAGGTGATGGTAGAGGACACAAGAAGTAGGTCATTGTTGGATCTTAGGGGGCAGGCTGGGGTATATTTATTGATGAGTGAGGACAGGTAGGGTGTAATATAATTTATTACATATATAAAAAACAAACTCACAAACGTGAACTCAAACAATGTGAGGTATGAATACAGCGTGTGGTACAGGTGACTCCTCCTATACCCTGGAATGCTTGTCATATCCCAGGTCTTTTCCTGCCTCCCGATGCAGGTGTCAGCTGTTCAGGCTGGGGGATATCCAAAGCAAGGTCTTCCTTTCCAGAGTGGGTACCCTCTTCCAGTATGGTCAACCCATGTTGCCGGCAGCAGTCCTTGTTGTACAAGATAGGCACGAGTATGTAGCCAAATCACTGAGGTTACTGTGATTGTAATTGCAAGCTCCTTATTCTTAACTTTTGTTTGTGATTGTCTGCAAATAATTTTATGATCAATAGTTCCTTATTTCTTATTGAAGGGATTGAAGGTTGATGTGCACCGGAATTTAGTTACCCTGCTTTACTACAATTACAACGTGTGGATATGCTGCTACTTGGACAATCTAGGAAGTCATCTGTACCAAAGGCTGTATTCATACCTCACATTGTTTGAGGTCACGTTTGTGAGTTTGTTTTTTATATATGTTATAAATTATATAGTTGTTTTGACATATTACACTATGATTGTTTCTTTTCTCTTTCTGTGCTCCATGTCCTTTTGCTTTTAGTTTTTTCTTCACCTAATTTAACTAATTTGCTTCTTTTTCTTAGTATCCTTTGTTGAAAAGCATACCTACAGGTAGGCTGAGGCTCAGAAGCAGGAAGGGAGCTAGCGGATGATTGGTGGCTGCACATGCAATGTTTTTAGCTAGCTCCCTCCAAGTAGTGTTGCACATTCAACAAAGGAGACCAAGATAATGAAGCAAAAGTGATAATAGAAATAAAATGAAAAGATGCTTACAAATGTATGCTCTGGTTGCACTTGCATTTCTCATGGCCTCTTTTGCTGGGATGGTCATGTTTTCTTAATAGTTACTTTCTATCTGGGTTACAAATTAATAAAACAAAGAACAAAATACAACAGAGGACACAATCACATACATACATCATTACACACTCATTTTAAGTTCCACACTTGTCGGTTGAATTAGCGCAATGTGGTGTTACTCAGGCAGTGTCAGCAACACCATGTTATTGTATCAACCATTTTTCTGTGTCCACACAATCCCATATTACCATACATACTTGTCTTTGGTTGAATTAGTGCAATGTGGTTTTACTCTTGCAATGTCAGTAACACCATGGTATTGCTTCAACCAACAGCCATTTTTACTCACCGCACACACACTCTCACATGCCCATTCTACTTTTAAAAATTAATTAACCCTTTTGTTGTGTAGGTAAGGGCTGCTCACTTTGCAATATAAGTTTTATTGTACTTTTCCAGTTGTTTACTGAGTTAGTGTGTTCTGAATCTGCACTCAGTTTTTTTTTTTATAGTTTTACTATTTTTAAAAAGTTTCTAGTGGCAGCAACCATTCCTTTTTAATAAAAAAAAATTCAGAGAAATAATCACACAAAGAAGGGCCCTGTCCCCTCAAAATGCAGCCACAGACCCTTTCCTTCCCTAGCTACCACAGGAGCCACAAGAACATCAGTGGCTCACCATCTGTTTCAATTGTATGGGTCACAATCTGTGGTCAGTGTTACACAAACATAATGTGTGACTTACCCACTTAAAAAAATGGATGTTACTGCCCATAGCCTCTTCCATTTCCTCCACAGATCTGACCCTCTGAGCAGTCTGCAATAAGTTAAAAATTGCCCTTTGACTTCCCTCCCCTGACAATGCCGGTTGGCTAGAAAATGTCACAAGCGTCCACTGACAGGCTGAGATAATCTATTCTACTGCTCATTCCTGGTTAGCATTAATTGGATAATGCCTGCTTGCATCATAAAAATGAAATACAAACATTTTAAAAGAAAATAAAGCTTTTTTTTTTAATGCTTTTTGCTTTTGGTAAAGCAAAGAACATAACGAAAATGCAATTTTTGTGGTTTTCTTTGAGTCTTCCGAAAACAAATGCATGTCTAGTAGATAATGTTGAATGCATTTTCATTATGGCATTCAAGGAATTTCAAAATAACCAGGATACACATATATGTATTCCAAGAAATGATTAAACCTTTGTTGAGTAGTGTAATTGGACAAATGTAATACATCTTCTCTGTCAACAAATATTTAGATCTATTTTTAGAAGCTTTTAGTTTCATTAAAAGTTCAACCCCCCACTCACACCATATTTTTCTATACACTTCATATAAACCTCTAACATGAAAAAGCATTCTGACCATATACACATACACACACATCCCCCCCCCCCCCCTGCAAGATATAAGATGATTTTAATACACAAAAATACAACCATTGTACTTCTTTTTCAACATATAGGAGCACAAAGCAAATTTTAATGAGTGATATTTTTGTATTTATTATAAAATCAGACTCACTTATATTAAAATTAATGGGCATAATTTGTAATATAAATGTATTATGATACAGCACTGATATGGTTAATTTCAAATAAACATACCCACAATCAAAGTCAAGGCAGAAACAGACCATAATAAAAGAATACAAACTTTCTTTTCAAATAATTACTTTAATTAACTAACCCAACATAGATTTAGCTTAATAAGCTTACATGTATTCATTAGATAGCTCTGCTTAGATTGCTTCCTATCACAATGAATTATCACTAATGTGAAATGAATTGTGATGTTAATCTTTTTATTATCAAGCTAATATCTACAACTGATACAATGGATTTCTGTAGAACATGATGTTAAGGGAAGGTCTAAAGTTACTTTCCTTTTTATGAGATTTGAATGCTAATTTCCCTTCTGTGTTATAAAACAAGGTTTATAGCATAAGTTATTCATTTCATGGATACTATAGGACACTGAATTAGACTTTCTAATAAATGACTTGTTTGAAGTATTTTTTGAGGTATGATAAAGCATTATAATTATTTATAAAGTAAAACAAATGTCTGCAGAAATAGGTATTAAACTTTCAACATGCCTTTAATTAGAAACTTTCTGAAGTTATTAATGCCTTACTGTCTTTTTCTTTTTTGTGTGGTAAAATAGAGATTTTTTTTAATGAAAGCTAATTTAGATATTTTCAAGATACATTTTCATTATCCAATGTACTGTCAAGAGTTTGTTTTTATTCTCTATAGAAAAATAGTGTAAGAAGTGAATAAAATACATATTATTGAACAAGAGAGATATTATTTAAGGGGGGCCATTCAAAGTGTTTTCCACGGTTTAGTTCATCATTAATTTTTAAATGTGAAGTAATTCTAGTCCTTTAAAAAAGTGAAGGTAAGCTTTGTTGAATGAAAGCCCATTTTTAAAAAATACTATTAAAAACAGTTGCACTTTCATTCATCAAAGTTTACAAAGCAGACGTTTTGGTTAAAAACTTACTTCTCTTCTTTGCACAGCCAGAGCAGCTTCCTCCACCCGGAGATCCTCTCTTCACACGTCATCAATGACTAATCCAGCTTCCTCCAATCACGGCTTTCCCCCCAGGGTAGTCATTGCCTGAGACTATGCCGTGATTGGAGGAAGCTGGATTAGTCATTGATGACGTGTGAAGAGAGGATCTCCAGGTGGGGGAAGCTGCTCTGGCTGTGAAAAAAACAAAGGTAAGTTTTTAATCAAAACGGCTACCTTCTAAACTTTGATGAATGAAAGTGCCCCTGTTTTTTTTTTTTTTTTTAATATATTTTTTATTAAGGTTCATCAAACATTACAAAGAGAATGGAACATCCATCAATACACAACAATGACACAGAGTTTCCAGTGACAGTGATGAGTACATAATCAGTGATGCAAGATTAGGGTGATCGGTAAACTAACTATACATAATGAAAGCTAATCTTAAAACCCTTATAATCTCCAGTCATTTAGGAAGGTTATAGAGAATGAATGGTCCCTTATCGGGCATCTTTTCAAAGATAGAACCCGATTTTCCATTTTTTTTTCCCCTTTCAAAACAAATGTAAAACATTTTTTATGCTGATAGGTATACGTGCCAGAAGGTTCTGGCGGAAAAAAGGGAGGAAGAAGAAGAAGAAAGAAAGGGAGAGGGGGGAGGGAGAAAAAAAAAAAAAAAACAGCCAAAGGCACTATATGGTTTTGTTCCAGTATGCTATTATAAGTTCATAAGTTTCTAATTTATGACTTTTCAGGTAGTGATATCTCTCGAGTAGTAACAGGTCTTCCACCTGATTTCGCCATTCTTGTTCAGAGGGGGTCGTTTGTGATTTCCAATATTTTGGAATAATCTTTTTAGCTGCTGTCAGCATCAGCAGGAACAGTGCTTGCTTACCCCTTGCTGAAAGCTGGGGCATGGAGCAGAATAGTAATGTTTCGGGCACTAACGGGACCGTTGCGCCCAATATTTCCGACATGGCCTGGAACACCCCACTCCAGAAACTCGTCAAGTGTGGGCAGCTCCACCAGATGTGAAGGAGAGAGCCTATCTCTCCACACCCTCGCCAGCAGGGAAAGTGCCCCTGTTTTTATTAGTATTTTAAAAAAACGGCTTTCATTCATCAAAGTTTGCCTTCACTTTAAGCAACTTGGCATTGTATAATCTCCACTAATACTTTGCAACGTGAGAACTGAATAGTGGTATTCAAAGTCATCAGATTACACTTCTCAAGCAGTTTTTTTGATACGCTGTTTTTGATTGTTCTATTTAAAAAAGTATTGACCTCTGTGGAAAAACAAAGCATTTAGGCCTTTTTTGAATGCCTAGCCTGATTATTCACACAGCTTTGGTTTTCTGTACTTAAAGGGACAGTCTAGTCAAACTTTCATGATTCAGATAAGACATGCAATTTTAAACAACTTTCCAATTTTACTTTATTATCAAATTTGCTTTGTTCTCTTTGAATTCTTTGTTGAAAGCTAAACCTAGGTAGGCTAATATGCTAATTTCGAAGCCTTTGAAAATTGCCTCTTATCTGAATGCATTTGACATTTTTTACAGCTAGAGGGCGTTAGTTCATGTTTTCCATTTAAATAACATTGTAGTCACACCCGTGGTGTTGCTTATGAGAGGCCACTGATTGACTAATATGCAAGTCTGTGAAAAGAACTGAAATAAGGGGTGGTCTGCAGAGGCTTAAAAACGAGGTAATCACAGAGGTAAAAATGATATTAAAGTGAAGGTCAATTTCGATGAATTAGTGCCCGGTTTTTAATAATCCTGTTAAAAACAAGGGCACTTTAATTCATTAAAATTGAAATTTCATTAGTTTTCTTCAAAAACTTACCTTTTAATCCTGACAGCCGCTGCAGCGCTTCCTCCGCCCATCGAAAGCCCTCTTTGCGGGTCCAAAATGACGAATCCGTCTTCCTCCAATCACAGCGTTGCCTCAGGCCATGATTGGAGGAAGCCGGATTCATCATTTCTGACGTATGAAGAGGCTTCCGACGGCTGGGGGAATCGCTGGAGCGGCTGTAAGGATTTAAAGGTTTGTTTTTTAAGAAAACTAGTGAAATGTAAATTTTGATGCATTAAAGTGCCCTTGTTTTTAATAGGATTATTAAAAACCGGGCACGAATTCATTGAAACTCATCATCACTTTAATATAACAGTGTTGGTTATGCAAAACTGGTAAATGGGTAATAAAGGGATTATCTATCTTTTTAAACAATAAAAATTCTGGAGTAGACTGTCCCTTTAAGGAAAATTTGAAATTAGATCTCAGACGATGTTTTACCTATGAAAATTCTAAATTTAAAGGGACATGAAACCCAAACATTTTTGTTTCATGGTTCAGATAGAGCATTCAGTTTCACTAATTTACTTTTATTATCAAATTGTATTTGTTCTTTGGGAATATTTTGTTGAAAAGCAGAGACTTAAGCTCAGAAGTGTGCACATGCCTGGAGCACTATATGGCAGCAGTTTTACAAGAATGCTATTCATATGAAAGTACACTAGATGGCAGCACTATTTCCTGCCATGTAGTGCTCTAGACAACTACCTAGGTATCTCTATAAGAAGGAATACAGTGGGAACGAAGCAAATTTAATAATATAAGTATTTTTTTTTATTTACTTTTTTTAAATTGTATGCTTTAAATCACAAAATATTTTTTTGGGCTTTCATATGAAAATTAAAATGAAATGTGTTTAACAGCATAACTAAAACTCCCAGTAGAGATGGTAAAGAGAGAGACAATGTTTGTATCTGAAATAGCTGTTTTTTCTCATTGAATTCCCCCAAGCCTGCTCATATTTAAATGAACATATAATTGAGAACAATAGGTGATAGCTTTTATGAGCAAAAGCAGACATTTCAACTTCAAAATAAACATGAAGGAACATGTTCCCATAGATTTAATAATCTGCCTTAGTTTTTTACAACTCATTTGGAACACATTAAGGGATCAGCCACCAATTAGCAGCTATTGAGTCCACCTAGGTATGCATTTTAACAAAGGATACCAACAAAAACAATACCAGATAATAGAAGTAAATGGGAAAATTGTTTAAAATGGCATACTCTATATAATCATGAAAGAAAAGTTATTTGTTTCATCATGTCCCTTTAAAATGTTCAGTTATCATTCCTATATTGTGTTCCTGCACAGACATACACACACATACTTTATTCGTTTTTCAGATGACCAAATCTATGTTTAATAAACTCAAATATTTACTGTTTGAAATTTGGACAATTTCATTAATTTTGTATGGATTGGAATAATATAGAAAAGGAAAAAAAACAAAAACAGTTATAGATTCATGGGTTACATATATATACATATTTGTTAACGTTTCCAGTTCCTTATCTTTTATTAATATGATCAACCCCAGTGCAAGCCTCAAAATATAACCTCAGTTTTTATTCCGCAAACTTTGTTTTAAATTTGTGTTACTAAATATGTCACCCAACACAGCAATAAGTCAATCATTGGCTGAACCTTTAAAATGTTATTATTATAGTTTTAAATACTGTTTGTGGTATTGGTTGATTAAATTTATATAAGTTCATAACTCATCTGGATCCTTGCTTGCTGATAGTGTCTGATCTAGAAATCAGCTCATTACATATGTTTGTTGTGATTTAAAAAAAAAACTGAAAAGAATTTGAACTTATATGTGTCTGAGTGTATGTGTATGTGCAAGTGCTTGAGTGTGCTTGTGTGAGTGTCTGAGTGTGTTTGTGTGAGTGTCTGAATGTATATGTGTGTAGGGGTCTTTGAGTGTGTGTGTGTGTCTATGTATGTATGTATACGTGTGTCTGAATGTATATGTGTGAGTGCCTGCGTATGTGTATGTGTCTGAATGTATGTGTGTGAGTGCCTGTGCATGTATACGTGTGTCTGAATGTATGTGTGTGAGTGCCTGTGTATGTTTATGTGTATCTGAATGTATGTGTGTGAGTGCCTTTGTATGTATACATGTGTCTGAATGTATGTGTGTGAATCTTTGAGTGTATGTTTGAGTGCGTGAGTGTCTTTGTGTGTGTCTGAGAGAAAGTGAGTGCCTTTCTGTGTATGAGCTATATATACAGTATATATATACAGGGAGTGCAGAATTATTAGGCAAGTTGTATTTTTGAGGATTAATTTTATTATTGAACAACAACCATGTTCTCAATGAACCCAAAAAACTCATTAATATCAAAGCTGAATATTTTTGGAAGTAGTTTTTAGTTTGTTTTTAGTTTTAGCTATTTTAGGGGGATATCTGTGTTTGCAGGTGACTATTACTGTGCATAATTATTAGGCAACTTAACAAAAAACAAATATATACCCATTTCAATTATTTATTTTTACCAGTGAAACCAATATAACATATCAACATTCACAAATATACATTTCTGACATTCAAAAACAAAACAAAAACAAATCAGTGACCAATATAGCCACCTTTCTTTGCAAGGACACTCAAAAGCCTGCCATCCATGGATTCTGTCAGTGTTTTGATCTGTTCACCATCAACATTGCGTGCAGCAGCAACCACAGCCTCCCAGACACTGTTCAGAGAGGTGTACTGTTTTCCCTCCTTGTAAATCTCACATTTGATGATGGACCACAGGTTCTCAATGGGGTTCAGATCAGGTGAACAAGGAGGCCATGCCATTAGATTTTCTTCTTTTATACCCTTTCTTGCCAGCCACGCTGTGGAGTACTTGGACGCGTGTGATGGAGCATTGTCCTGCATGAAAATAATGTTTTTCTTGAAGGATGCAGACTTCTTCCTGTACCACTGCTTGAAGAAGGTGTCTTCCAGAAACTGGCAGTAGGACTGGGAGTTGAGCTTGACTCCATCCTCAACCCGAAAAGGCCCCACAAGCTCATCTTTGATGATACCAGCCCAAACCAGTACTCCACCTCCACCTTGCTGGCGTCTGAGTCGGACTGGAGCTCTCTGCCCTTTACCAATCCAGCCACGGGCCCATCCATCTGGCCCATCAAGACTCACTCTCATTTCATCAGTCCATAAAACCTTAGAAAAATCAGTCTTGAGATATTTCTTGGCCCAGTCTTGACATTTCAGCTTGTGTGTCTTGTTCAGTGGTGGTCGTCTTTCAGCCTTTCTTACCTTGGCCATGTCTCTGAGTATTGCACACCTTGTGCTTTTGGGCACTCCAGTGATGTTGCAGCTCTGAAATATGGCCAAACTGGTGGCAAGTGGCATCTTGGCAGCTGCACGCTTGACTTTTCTCAGTTCATGGGCAGTTATTTTGCGCCTTGGTTTTTCCACACGCTTCTTGCGACCCTGTTGACTATTTTGAATGAAACGCTTGATTGTTCGATGATCACGCTTCAGAAGCTTTGCAATTTTAAGAGTGCTGCATCCCTCTGCAAGATATCTCACTATTTTTGACTTTTCTGAGCCTGTCAAGTCCTTCTTTTGACCCATTTTGCCAAAGGAAAGGAAGTTGCCTAATAATTATGCACACCTGATATAGGGTGTTGATGTCATTAGACCACACCCCTTCTCATTACAGAGATGCACATCACCTAATATGCTTAATTGGTAGTAGGCTTTCGTGCCTATACAGCTTGGAGTAAGACAACATGCATAAAGAGGATGATGTGGTCAAAATACTCATTTGCCTAATAATTCTGCACTCCCTGTATATATATATATGTATGCGTGTATGTATGCGTGAGCATGCTTGTGTTTATGTGTGTATATGTGTTTGTCTATGTATATGTGTGTGTGCATGTATGAGTTTGTGCATATATATATATATATATATATATATATATATATATATGTATGTATAATGAATGAGCATGTATGAGTGTGTGCGTATATATGTATGTATAATGAATGAGCATGTATGAGTGTGTGTCTATCAATCTATCTTTATCTATTATATAACAAAGATGGTAGGCTGCTTTGCTTTTCTATTGGCCGAGTTGCAACAAGATAATCTGCCCCATTACCCCTCCTGATATTGAGCTCTGGATTCGTCCTGCCCTTTGTTTCCTTGCAGCGTGCATGTTCCAATATAGGCAGGGGCAAAACTACAGGGGGTGCAGAGGTCGCAGGTGCGACTGGGCCCCTGAGGGTGGGGGCGCAGCTTTAAAAAAAAAAAAAAAAATATATATATATATATATATATATATATATATTATAAAAAAATTTTTTTAATAAAAAACGTTAACCTACCACTGCCTGCACTGATATCATGTGAGTGTGACATAACTACAGGGGTTAGTGTTTCTGTTTTACCCATTGGTGTTTATGTGTGTGTGTGTGTGTATGTATGTGACTGTGTGTGTATTTATGCATGTATGTGTGTTTGTGTATGTTTGTGGAACCAGCAAATTACAGACCTTGTTACTACAGCATGGGGGGCAGGGGGTAAACAGTGTCACTATACAGTACCACTATATACAGTATGGGGGGGTGGACCATGTCACTGACTACTGTGGTCACTTTATAAAGTACTGGGGCAGGTAGGGTCAGGCCAGCCATCTCATCGGCAGATTACAGACTGTGTCACTAACTTACTATATACAGTACTGGTGGGTGGGTTAAACAGGTTCACTATATACAGTAATAGGGGGTCAGACCATCTCACAGACTGTGGGCACAGGGCACCTCCTTTTGCAGACATGTAATCTGATTCACATTTGTTTCTGTGTTAAATGTAAAAAAAAACATTTTTTTTATTGAATTCAGCTTTTTTTGGAAGGGGGAGGGGTGATGGGGGGGCCCTTCTTAGATTTTTGCACCTGTGGTTTCTAGTTACGCCTCTGAATATACAGTGGGGCAAAAAAGTATTTAGTCTGCCACCAATTGTGCAAGTTCTCCCACTTATGAAGATGAGAGAGGCCTGTCATTTTCATCATAGGTATACCTCAACTATGAGAGACAAAATGTGGAAACAAATCCAGACAATCACATTGTCTGATTTGGAAAGAATTTATTTGCAAATTATGGTGGAAAATAAGTATTTGGTCAATATCAAAAGTTCATCTCAATACTTTGTTATATATCCTTTGTTGGCAATGACAGAGGTCAAACGTTTTCTGTAAGTCTTCACATGGTTGTCACACACTGTTGCTGGTATGTTGGCCCATTCCGGCATGCAGATCTCCTCTAGAGCAGGGATGTTTTGGGGCTGTCGCTGGGCAACATGGACTTTCAACTCCCTCCAAAGGTTTTCTATGGGGTTGAGATCTGGAGACTGGCTAGGCCACTCCAGGACCTTGAAATGCTTCTTACGAAGCCACTCCTTCGTTGCCTGGGCAGTGTGTTTGCGATCATTGTCATGCTAAAAGACCCAGCCACGTTTCATCTTCAATGCCCTTGCTGATGGAAGGAGGTTTACACTCAAAATCTCACAATACATGGCCCCATTCATTCTTTCATGTACACGGATCAATCGTCCTGTTCCCTTTGAAGAGAAACAGACCCAATGCATGATGTTGCCACCCCCATGCTTCACAGTAGGTATAGTGTTCTTTGGTTGCAACTCAGCATCCTCTCTCCTCCAAACACAACGAGTTGTGTTTCTACCAAACAGTTCTACTTTGATTTCATCTGACCATATGACATTCTCCCAATCCGCTTCTGGATCATCCAAATGCTCTCTAGCATACTTCAGACGGGCCTGGACATGTACTGGCTTAAGCAGGGGGAAACGTCTGGCACTGCAGGATCTGAGTCCCTGGTGGCATTGTGTGTTACTGATGGTAGCCTTTGTTATGTTGATCCCAGTTCTCTGCAGGTCATTCACTAGGTCCCTGAGTGTGGTTCTGGGATGTTTGCTCACCGTTCTTGTGATCATTTTGACCCCATGGGGTGAGCTCTTGCGTGGAGCCCCAGATCAAGGGAGATTATCAGTGGTCTTGTATGTCTTTTCGATTTTCTAATTATTGCTCCCACAGTTGATTTCTTCACACTAAGCTGCTTGCCTATTGCAGATTCAGTCTTCCCAGCCTGGTGCAGGTCTACAATTTGGTTTCTGGTGTCCTTCGACCGCTCTTTGGTCTTCACCATAGTGGAGTTTGAAATATGACTGTTTGAGGTTGTGGACAGGTGTCTTTTATACTGATAACAAGTTCAAACAGGTGCCATTAATACAGGTAATAAGTGGAGGACAGAGGAGCCTCTTAAAGAAGAAGATACAGGTCTGTGAGAGCCAGAAATCTTGCTTGTTTGTAGGTGACCAAATACTTATTTTCCACTATAATATGCAAAAAAATTCTTTCCAAATCAGACAATGTGATTGTCTGGATTTGTTTCCACATTTTGTCTCTCATAGTTGAGGTATACCTACGATGAAAATTACAGGCTTCTCTCATCTTCTTAAGTGGTAGAACTTGCACAATTGGTGGCTGACTAAATACTTTTTTGCCCCACTGTAGGGCTAGATTACTAGTGACACGCTAACTGTAGTGCACAAGCAATAAGGTGTTTATCGTGGCTCTTTGCCGTGCAGTGGCGTCGCTACAGGGGGGCGAGGGGGGGCAATTGCCCCCCTTAGAAAAACCTTTGCCCCCCTGTCTGCCCCCCCGCCAGCTCCAGCACTTGTGCGAAGTCTGTGAATGGCCAGTGTTTTTTTATTTTGAGCGTGAATGACTGAGTGACTTATTTGTAATAAATAATACAGCGTGCCTCCCTGTGCTCAGTTTGAGGAGCGGAAGAACCCCCACACTGCTAGCCTCCTCCAGTTCCAGCCAGACGGTCACGTTCCTTCCTACACAACAGGAACATGACCGGAGACTGGAAATGAAGAGGGAGGAGCCACCAGGCGTGCAGGTCAGGAAAAAAGCTAGAGAGCGCGGGAAGGAGCCGACTCCGAGCAGAGCAGGACTAGCAGCCAGCTACAACAGAAAACGAAGATCTGGGGCCGGGGTAAGTCACACAACAGGAGTGGACATAGCTAAAGCTAACTGCTCACATACTCGTTGCACCAAGCTGCCTTTGTGTGCCCTGCAGGGACAACACCGAGGAGACTTCGGTGAGGACTCGGTTTTCATTTCCTTGTTTTGTTTACCTCATGGGTTTATAGTTCCTCACCTGTTTAGCAAATACATAGTTATGTGGGAAAGTGTTTACCCCCATCTCAATGTTTTTGTACTGTTTATATTGAGATTATTTATTTAAAAAATGACTTACTGTGCTTTTGTGAGTCGCCATATTCTAATAATATACAGTTGCTCACAAGTGATTTTAAAAAGTGCATTATACGTATAAAGTTTCATTCTCACATATTTTCAATATAGAAGGGATACTGTTATTTATCTTATTACTCCTAAATTGTATAGCACTACTTGATTACTACATAAATATCACCTAAGTACATTAGATGGATAACATCTTAAAATGAATGCAGTTTTGTGTGTGATGCACTGTGGAACTGCTTTACCTATTTTGCTTAATTTGTAGTAAATGGACAATTTGTTACAAAAAAATTACTGACATGTTCATATGAACACAGACCAAGCAGGAAAGCAGCCTGCATGTTTCAGAGCTGTGACCCTGCAACATTCTACTCCAACTGCTTGTTTAGTGCAGGTGCTTGTGTGTGTGTGTCACAGGGCAGGCTCTATAATTAGTTCAGGTGGGGCCAAGATGAGATAACTTACAACCAGTTTGTGTGAACTCACAAAAGATGTATTGACATTGCAGTGATTGCAATAAATACTGGGGACTGTGTGAATAAGTTGGTTGTAAATGGAATAATTTGTATGTATAATGTGTGTGTGTATGTATAATTTTTATAATATGTATGTATGTATAATTTGTATAATGTGTATGTATGTATAATTTGTGTGTATGTATGTGTATTTGTGTGTGTGTGTGTGTATGTATGTATAATGTGTATGTATAAGGTGTGTATGTATAATTTGTATAATGTGTATGTGTGTGTATGTATAATTTGTGTTTATGTATTTGTGTATGTATGTGTCGGTGTGTGTTTAACTATGTATTTATGTGTATGTATTTGTGTTTATGTACTGTATGTGTATGTATGTATATTGTATAATGTGTGTATGTAAGTGTATGTATTTGTGTGTATTTATGCATGTTTGTAAAGGTGTGTGTGTTTGTGTAACTGTATGTATGTATGTATGTATATATGTGTATATATAAATATATATATATATATATATATATATATATACATACGCACATATACACATACACACATATATATGTATATGTGTGTGTGTATACATGTGTGTTTGTGTGTGTGTATATATATATATATATATATATATATATTAGTGCCCCCCCAGTTTTGACTCTGGTATCTTATGTGCCCCCCCTATATATTGTTCTTAGAGTCGCCACTGTTGCCGTGGCAAGCATATTACAGGTTGAAAGTAAACACATTCACTTGAGCTCAATTGAATTTAATGTCAGCATAGCGCAACTTCAGAGCTCTGGTTAACTGTTACATGAGTCAAAAAAGTTGCACAAAACACATCAAAATTACATTTAAAAGTACAGTTACACTCATAATAACACTATCTGTTAACATTATTAAAAAAGATATGAGGTCTCAGGTGTTAGAAAAAAAAAGCGTGCTCTACTAAGTGCTAAAGATGCTTGCCATGAAGGGGTTAAATCATTTTGAGACTGCAGAATTCATTAAAAGTTGCATTTGTCATGAGCGCTTCCGTTCATCGCCGTGTCGCCGCGGCTCCCGGAACTCCTCTGTGTCTCTGACGTCATGTTGCTTAGCAACATGACGCTTTCTCTCACACCCCTCTGATGACGGTTACGCTCCTGCCCTTTAAATCTCGGCGGGAGATCTGAATCTGGGCCCGTTTGTTTGTTTCCCTGGATTGTGAGTACCATATCAGTTTTATTCTTCTGTGTACCGACTTCTGCCTGCCTGACCAAGCCTCTTGCCTAATCCCTACTTGCTGATATTTGGACATTGACTTCTGCCTGCCTGACCTTGCCTGTAGCTATTACCCTTTTGCTGACACTTGGATGCCGACTTCTGCTTGCCTGACCCTGTCTTTTGCCTATACCTTTTGCTGATATTTGGATGCCGACTTCTGCCTGCCTGACCTTGCTTTGGCCTTTACCTTTAAACCTATTCTTTGTTAAACAAGACCTGCTTAAAGGGACATTTTACTTTTACAAGCTGCAAAAGAGAACTTTGCCTTTCTGTTTGTTATACACCTGCTTAAAAGGGACATTTACTTTTACAAGCTGCAAAAGAGAACTTTGCCTTTCTGTTTGTTATAAACCTGCTTAAAGGGACATTATACTTTTACAAGCTGCAAAAGAGAACTTTGCCTTTCTGTTTGTTATACACCTGCTTAAAAGGGACATTTACTTTTACAAGCTGCAAAAGAGAACTTTGCCTTTCTGTTTGTTATAAACCTGCTTAAAGGGACATTATACTTTTACAAGCTGCAAAAGAGAACTTTTCCTTTGTTTTACAAGCCTGCTAAAGAGGACCTTTTTCAGAAGCTTCAAAGTAAGAGCATTTCCTTTTTGTTCTTTGTACTACTTAAAGGGACGTTTTATCCTTTGTGGCTTTCCTGCATTCTGGAACAATATTCATTTTTGTTATCTTCTAATCTGCTTCCTGAGTGGGTCACGTCCTGGATATTTCTCAGTGTGCTAGCGTGTGCTTTCAATTCACGCTAGCAGTTGGGTTACATCCCGGATTGATTCCAGAGCGGCTGACAGCATTTTAGTTGAATTTGGGGAAACCACTTGATGCATTTATTGCATTGAACTATTTCAATTGCTTTTGTTTGATTTGTTCATTGCAACCGCCTAAAAGTCTATAAATTTTGACAATAAACCTGATTTGCAATGGGGGTTAAATATTTTTTATTACAACTGTATGTATGTATGTATGTGTGTATATATATATATATATATATATATATATATATATATATATATATATATATATATATTTATTTAAGAATACATAGAACATATTCTGCTACAAGAAGAGCATTGGAATGTGAAATATTTATATTTCATGCCGGATTAGGGCACTTGAGTAAACACGAGTGTGCTAGACTTTTTTCCCACTTTTTGCACTTCATTGAAGTCTATGGTGGAATATGTTAAGGGCTAGATTACGAATGGAGCGCTATCATTTGCACGCAAGCGATATCCGGTTATGGCGTTCATGTGTGAGCAAGTTAATATGTACTTGTATTACACTTACACTAGAACCGTTACAACCTCAGAGCTCTGGTTAACTGTTTTGCGGAACTAAAAAGTGTCACAAAACACATAAAATAAAGCCTTTCTTAATGCACTCACTCACTAAGCCTTAGCTCATCCATTCCCGGGGTGTCTCGTCTGTAAATTTTCAGTGTATCTCCAAGAAGTAAGGGCACTCACAGGACTTGAATTTGATAGAATTTTTTTTTATTCCTTTATTGTAACATTTATATGTCAGTTGATGTTTTGGCTACACATTTAGCCTTTTTCAAGACAATCTGAATCCGTATTCACAATATTCTGCATCTCAAAATACCATGCTGTGATGGATCCGTCACAGCATGGCGTTTTGAGATGCAAAATATTGTGATAATCGATTCAGATTGTCTTGAAAAAGGCTAAATGTATAGCCAAACTATCAACTGACATATAAATGTTACAATAAGGAATACCAGTTTTTTTCTATCAAATCCAAGTCCTGTGAGTGCCCTTACTTCTTGGAGATACACTATATATACAGTGGGGCAAAAAAGTATTTAGTCTGCCACCAATTGTGCAAGTTCTCCCACTTATGAAGATGAGAGAGGCCTGTAATTTTCATCATAGGTATACCTCAACTATGAGAGACAAAATGTGGAAACAAATCCAGACAATCACATTGTCTGATTTGGAAATAATTTATTTGCAAATTATGGTGGAAAATAAGTATTTGGTCAATATCAAAAGTTCATCTCAATACTTTGTTATATATCCTTTGTTGGCAATGACAGAGGTCAAACGTTTTCTGTAAGTCTTCACAAGGTTGTCACACACTGTTGCTGGTATGTTGGCCCATTCCGGCATGCAGATCTCCTCTAGAGCAGGGATGTTTTGGGGCTGTCGCTGGGCAACATGGACTTTCAACTCCCTCCAAAGGTTTTCTATGGGGTTGAGATCTGGAGACTGGCTAGGCCACTCCAGGACCTTGAAATGCTTCTTACGAAGCCACTCCTTCGTTGCCTGGGCAGTGTGTTTGCGATCATTGTCATGCTAAAAGACCCAGCCACGTTTCATCTTCAATGCCCTTGCTGATAGAAGGAGGTTTACACTCAAAATCTCACAATACATGGCCCCATTCATTCTTTCATGTACATGGATCAGTCGTCCTGTTCCCTTTGAAGAGAAACAGAACCAACGCATGATGTTGCCACCCCCATGCTTCACAGTAGGTATAGTGTTCTTTGGTTGCAACTCAGCATCCTCTCTCCTCCAAACACAACGAGTTGTGTTTCTACCAAACAGTTCTACTTTGATTTCATCTGACCATATGACATTCTCCCAATCCGCTTCTGGATCATCCAAATGCTCTCTAGCATACTTCAGACGGGCCTGGACATGTACTGGCTTAAGCAGGGGGAAACGTCTGACACTGCAGGATCTGAGTCCCTGGTGGCATTGTGTGTTACTGATGGTAGCCTTTGTTATGTTGATCCCAGTTCCCTGCAGGTCATTCACTAGGTCCCTGAGTGTGGTTCTGGGATGTTTGCTCACCGTTCTTGTGATCATTTTGACCCCATGGGGTGAGCTCTTGCGTGGAGCCCCAGATCGAGGGAGATTATCAGTGGTCTTGTATGTCTTCCATTTTCTAATTATTGCTCCCACAGTTGATTTCTTCACACCAAGCTGCTTGTCTATTGCAGATTCAGTCTTCCCAGCCTGGTGCAGGTCTACAATTTGGTTTCTGGTGTCCTTCGACCGCTCTTTGGTCTTCACCATAGTGGAGTTTGAAATGTGACTGTTTGAGGTTGTGGACAGGTGTCTTTTATACTGATAACAAGTTCAAACAGGTGCCATTAATACAGGTAATAAGTGGAGGACAGAGGAGCCTCTTAAAGAAGAAGATACAGGTCTGTGAGAGCCAGAAATCTTGCTTGTTTGTAGGTGACCAAATACTTATTTTCCACCATAATATGCAAATAAATTCTTTCCAAATCAGACAATGTGATTGTCTGGATTTGTTTCCACATTTTGTCTCTCATAGTTGAGGTATACCTACGATGAAAATTACAGGCTTCTCTCATCTTCTTAAGTGGTAGAACTTGCACAATTGGTGGCTGACTAAATACTTTTTTGCCCCACTGTGTATATATATATATATATATATATACTAGTCCTAAAGCCCGTTCACACGGGCCATTTTTTGCAGTACAGCAGTCCCACCCCTTGCTCTCTCTCTCCCCCCTCTCTTTTGTGCTCTCTCCCCATCTCTTTTGTGCTCTCTCCCCCTCTCTTTTGCACTCTTTCGCCCGCTCTTTTGCGCTCTCTCTCGCTCTTCCTCTCTTTTGTTCTCTCTCTCCCCCTCTCTTTTGCTCTCTCTATCTCCCCTCTCTTTCACTCTCTCTCTCCCCCCTCTCTTTTGCTCTCTCTCCCCCTCTCTTTTGTGCTCTCTCCCCCACTCTTTTACTCTCTCCCCCTCTCTTTTGTGCTCTCTCTTCCCCCTCTCTTTTACACTCTCTCCCCCTCTCTTTTGCATTCTCTCTTTTGCTTTCTCTCTCTCCCCCCTCTTTTGAGTGCTCTCTCTCCCCCTCTCTTTTGCATTCTCTCTCTACCCCCTCTCTTTTGTGCTCTCTCTCCCCCCTCTCTTTTGCGCTCTCTCCCCCTCTCTTTTGCGCTCTCTCTCCTCCTCTCTTTTGCTTTTTATCCCCCCTCTCTTTTGCTCTCTCTCCCCCTATCTTTTGCGCTCTCTCTCCCCCCCTCTTTTATGCTCTCTCTCTCCCCCCTCTCTTTTGCATTCTCTCTCTCTCTCTCTTTTGTGCTCTTACTCTCCCCCCTCTTTTGTGTGCTCTCTCTCCCCCTCTCTTTTACTCTCTCTCTCCCCCTCTCTTTTGCTCTCTCTCTCCCCCTGTCTTTTGCGCTCTCTCTATCCCCCTCTCTTTTGCGCTCTCTCTCTCCCCCCTTCTCTTTTGCGATCTCTCTCCCCCTCTCTTTTGCGCTCTCTCTCTCCCCCTCTCTTTTGCACTCTCTCTCTTCCCTCTATTTTGCTCTGTCTCTCTCTCCTTTTTTTTTGCTCTCTCTCTCTCCATCCCTCTCTTTTTCTCTGTCTCTCCCCCCTCTCTTTTGCTCTCTCTCTCCCCCTCTCTCCCTCCTTTCTTTTGCTCTGTCTCTCTCCCCTCTCTTTTACGCTCTCTCTCTCCCCCCTCTCTTTTGCATTCTCTCTCTCTTTTGTGCTCTTACTCTCCCCCCTCTTTTGTGTGCTCTCTCTCCCCCTCTCTTTTACGCTCTCTCTCCCCCTCTCTTTTGCTCTCTCTCCCCCTGTCTTTTGCTCTCTCTCTCCATCCCTCTCTATTGCTCTCTCTCCCCCCTCTCTTTTGTTCTCTCTCCCCCCTCTCTTTTTCTCTCTCTCCCCCTCTTTTTTGCTCTCTCTC